>NW_018246307.1:40909-146091 GCF_001263595.1 Phalaenopsis equestris
AAATTTACCAATTAAGGTGAACTTATAACATTCAATATGACCGTTTAGATCCTCCTCAGTAAAGTAGATAGTCAATTTCCCACTCTTCTTACATATAGGCTTGAAGAGAGGGTCATTACCCTCATGATACTCTTGAGGAAATACCAAATCATCAGGATTCTGAACTTTATCAAATCCTTTCCCAACAATGTCAGCAGAGGTATCCTTGACCCACTGAATATTTGTGGAAATATCAATTGTATTAGGGTCAGACATCAGTGAAAGATTCCCAGTGCAGCAACTAGCAAAAAAGGGGTTAGTGTTGTAGAACTAACACTGAGCTGTCTATTCAAGTAACTAGTAAATGGAGGAGTAGAGCAGCAAAAAGGCACAATAGAGACAAAACAGTAGTGAGAAAGCCAAGTAACCAAACAAACCACATAGTAGAGAGAACAACTCAGGTAACCAGACAAGCAAAGAGC
This sequence comes from Phalaenopsis equestris, assembly GCF_001263595.1. NCBI lineage: Eukaryota > Viridiplantae > Streptophyta > Magnoliopsida > Asparagales > Orchidaceae > Phalaenopsis > Phalaenopsis equestris. Next base: position 41,371 of record NW_018246307.1, read on the forward strand.
AGAAACAGTGGGGCTAAGCAATGGAACAGTAAAATTTGAAAAAGCCAAAAACCCGGGAAGAGGTAGAGAGTTGGAGAAGTTCAGAACTTGCAAACACCAGTGATGAGAGGAGAGAAAACTAGTTGAACTTGATGAGGTAGCTGAGATTGGGTCCTCTACAGCAACATCTAGATCAATTCTGTCGAAACCCTAGCAGAGCACTAGTCGAACCAGCCGCCATCCATCATCTATATATATAATATAAGTGAGGAGAAGCTTGAGGAGACGCCTAATCATATTTTGGGAAGGATGATTTCTGAAATTTGAACTCTTCGTCACAAAAACTTTCTTTAGTTTTCGTAAATTTTAATTTTGATAGTTTAGCAATTAGTTTAATTAACTTTGTCTTTTTAGTGCATTTTATTTAGCATTCACTCTACTACATTATATTTGAATTTACCACGTTATTTTTGTAGTTCAAAATTGTAGTTCATTATAATCTTAAGAATTTACTTTCAGGCATTTCCAACTTTCCTATGGGATCAATATCTAGGACTCCATTAAATCCCTTTATTACTTGAGTGATACGTATATTTGTGTTATTTATTAGAGATTTGACAGCTGAAAGATTTTTAAAAGATAAAACTATTTTCACTAAAATTATTTTTATTAGGATTAATTTGCATATTTTCTATTGTATCTGCCATGTGTGTTTTGTAATATTGAAAAATATTTGTAAAATCAACACACTAAATCCACTCGCATCATCTATCACTATCTCCAGTCTTGGACTCAACAAATTATTCAACTTTTTGAACCGTATACTTCCCAATCAGATTTTGTGGCTACATCATTTACTCAATTCTATGGGACTCTACTCATGATTGCTCACATAAAGTAAAAATCAGGGTAGGGTGACCCAAACCACTAGCTGTAGCACTGCTAGCTATACTCCAATCATGATGAACTATAAGAGCACCAACATATACTACCTTCGGCAGAATTTTAGCACCACTCTATTCTTTGTTACATTGCTCAGATGATTTGTTGGCAGTAATTTTGTAAAGATGAATTTGTGTCATACCTTTGACTGAATAATCATCATGAGAGCAGAGAAGTTAAATTTCTTACTATTTTTAATATTCCATCAGTCAAAAAGTCAATCATTTCATCAAGTGATGAATCAATCATTACAAATGCACCGTATTCATAATGAAATGCACTTCTCGGCCCATAAAATGCATTGATCTTTTCTTTAAAAAACACAACTTGCTTACCGCTCACAAGAACATGATTGTCAGTGCTGAACTGCAAGTTGGCATAAAATTCTCGAATCATAGGCACAATCACTACTGTAGTGAAGTAGCAAAACCTCTCCCAGTTTCTGGCGACAATCAACCTCTCAATCTTGCCACCCGGGTTAGCAAATGTACTTTCTTAGATCAGTTTTCTTGATTCTATTTGAGTATTATAAAAATGTTGGGCGTTAAAATGTACAAATTTCCTCAAGTCAAAATCTCTTGTTGGTTTATTTCTCTTTACTCGTTGAGTTATCAAAATTTCTATGAAAATCCAAATAAAATCCAAGTAAATCACATAATCAAAAATCTAACTCCCCAAGTAAAATTCTTTGGTAAGAAACATTTCACCATGAGTTTTCTTCAAGCCTTTCCATCAAAACTCCCAAATTTTGGATCTTCCATAATGTAAGAAAAATCCATGGTGAAAATAAAAAATTTCTAAGTTAAAGTGAAGCTCTTACCAAGAGAAGATGAAATCTAAGATCATTGGCCTTCAAAATCTTCTCTAACACGCACAATGTGATGCCCTAGGTCACGGTTTAGATGAAGAAGATGACCCAAGCATTAAAAATAGAGTGTTAGTGGGTGATTTTGCAGTTTCTTAGGAAATTTGGCATTTTTGGGGATTTGGCACTTCAGGCGCCAATTCTGGTGCATCCAACACTAACTCTCTATCTACTGGCGCTTTAGGTGTCAATTTGACGCATCAAGTGCCAACAACATAATTTTTTTGGATTTTACTTTTTGAGGAAATCTATTGTGTACCACTTTACATCAACATCTAATTAAATCAAATAAACATTTGTACTCTTAATTAAAAACTAATCTAAAACCAAACTTTTATAAACAACACAAAAATCATTAATTTTTTTGGATTTTACTTTTTGAGGAAATCTGTTGCGTACCACTTTACATCAACATCTAACTAAGTCAAATAAACATTTTACTCTTAATTAAAAACTAATCTAACATCAAACTTTTATAAAAAACACAAAAATAATTTATATATATATATAATCCACTCTATTATAAACTAACAACTTCTTAAGGTAGCAAAAATCTATTTCAGTGTCCAAAGCAAACCAAACATCCAAACATTGAGTTAGAAAACATCAAAATAGTAAAAATAAACATAAATAGATTTCATCAATGAAAGTAATTACAATTGAAAGTAAATACAATCCAACACAACAATATAACTAAAACAAGCAGTACTAGAAGAAACATTTCGTGCATAAAGTAAGTTCAAACATCTTCGTTGCTCTCGTCCTCCTGGATATCTCCCATAGATTGATAGTGTATCTATAAGTTCTAAAAGGGTCGATAAGGAAATTCATCAGTTGAATCTTCTTCAATCCAAGCCATCTTCAAAACGATCAGTATGTTCAAAATGTTCCTTCAGCCTCCAATCTAGAAGATCCAACATTTCAGAAACATTCTTAATTGCATGCATAAGGTTTTGTGCCTCTTTTTCTATCTTCTTGATCCTTTCCAAAAGTACATTCAACCTCAAGTATGGTTGAATAGGAGATCAATTATAAGATGCATGATCCATTAGTACATTCATATCATTCTCATCTCCCATTCCAATACAATTGCAATAGACTTCTAGGTCCATCAACTTCCAAGGAAGAAGCACTTTCTCCCAACTCTCATAAGGTACTTGTGATTGACTGCATAGTAGGAAAATTATGGATGGATGTCCCAGTCCAGTTGCAAATCCATTGACAATCAAACCCAAAACCTATTTCACAATTATTGCACCAATATCAACAGGTTTTTCAGTCTGAATACAATAATTCAGAATAACACTTTCCTTAGTTACTCTACAAATTTTCATAATGGGAAGTAATTTAGATGCAATAAAAGAATAGCATGCCTTCAATGCAAGATTCAACAATGATGAATAAAAACTTACATTTCTATCATTTTTGGTCTCCCAACTTGCATCTTCATCCGTAAGGTATCGATAGAGTTCATTCATATTATCTCTTGTAAGGGTAAAATTTGCATAATAAAAAATAGGAACACTTTCAATCATAAGCATCTCGTTATTCTTGAAGCAGTGAATTGCACAAACATGTCCCGCAAATACAATTCCTTGGTTGATTCCATGTAGATTTGCATAAAACTCTTTCACCACTGGGACAACTGCAGCAACATTAGTGTAGCAAAGCACTTTCCAGTGTCTTTGTGAAATAATATCTTCCACTAGAGTATTCAGCATGTTGAATCCTTGATTCACAAATTCTTTTTCCTTGATTAGCCTCTTCTTCACAAGAACTCGATCATGTAACTTTTGCGCATCAATATTGATGAACTTTCATTGATTGAAAATTCCAAATCTCACAGAATTTTTAGAGTGGGAAGCCATATGAATTGAAAACTAGAAACTCTTCACTCATTTCCCCACTAAAATGTACTTTAGAATTAGTTTTTGGGAGTTATCAGGAGAAGACCTGCCAAAAACTGCCAAAAACTGCCTTTTGAAACGTCTTAAGTCATTTTCACCGCCGCGACGCTTCAGGCGCCAGTTCTCTAGAAAGTGGAGTTTCAAGCGCCAGCTCTCTAGAATGTGGTGCTTCAGGCACCAATATGGCGCCAGTTCCAAAAAATTCGCCAATTCAATTACGATATAATGAATTCTCAAATCTTCCTTAAAATTAGGTAAATAAAGATGTTTCTAAATATTTTCTTAATGTCAAATTTCTGAAATACACGGAATATATAAAACTTCAAACAAAAAAATATGCTAAATATTCCAAAAAAACATAAAAGAAAAATAAACAACGATAAATATGGGCTCCCGCCCATAAAGCGCTTGCTTTAATGTCGTCTGCTCGGCAATCCCAGCCTTTATACTTGACCCAACATTACAGTCTCTTTAAAAAGTGGTCTTTGACTATCAAAATGTGGATTCAATTTGTGCCCATTCACTTTAAATATCCTTCCAATCTTAACATCTTCAATTTTAACAGCTCCATAGGGATAGAATTTTACAATTCTGAATGACCCTTTCCACCTAGACTTCAGTTTTCCAGGAAATAATTTCAATCGTGTACTATATAATGAAACTTTCTCTAGAGGCTCAAATTCCTTTTTTATTATCTTTTGATCATGCCATTCTTTCATTTTTTTTCCTTATAAATCCTAGCATTATTGTAAGATTCATTCTGAATTTCTTTGAGCTCATTCAATTGCAATAATCTTTTTTCACCAGCATCTTTGAAATTGAAATTGACTTCAAAAATAGCCCAATAAGCTTCATGCTCCAATTCTACTGGTAAGTGACAAGTCTTCCCAAAAATTAATCTATACGGGGACATTCTTATAGGTGTCTTATAAGCTTTCCTATATATGATCTAGTAGACCAATCTATTTTATTAGGAGTCACAATTTTTTTAAAATTCTTTTGATTTCACGATTAGATACTTCTACCAAATCACTAGTCTCAGGATGATAAGCAGTTGCAATTTTATGCATTATATTATATTTTTCAACCAACCTTGTAATTGTTGCATTTCTAAAATTAGACCTCCATTGGTAATGATTACTCTCGGTAGTTCATATCTTGTAAAAATATTTTTAATTAAAAATTTTGAAACACTCAGAGCATTACATCAAGGTAAAGCAATTACTCCAATCCATTTTGAATCATAATCTGATGCAATAAATATATACAAATTTCTAAATGAAAGTATCAATGGTCCCATAAAATCCAATCCCCATGCATCAAAAATTTCAATTTCCAAATTAAAATTTAGAGTCATTTCATTTATTTTTAAAATATTACCTACTCTCTGACACCGATCACATGTATTTATATTTATATTAACATCTTTAAATAGAGTAGGCCAATAAAATCCATATTGTAAAATTCTATGAGCAGTTCGATCAATCCCAGAATTACCCCCATTTTCAGAATCATGACCTTTTTGAATTATTTCTTTAATTTCTTTATAAGGCACATATCTCCGCATAAATAAAGATTGTTCATACAAATATGGCTCATCCAAAAAATAAGATTTTTCATCGTGAATGAATTTTTATTCTTGTTGTTTTGTTAGTCCATATGGTAAATTACCCGTAATAATATAATTCACAAAATCAGTATACCAAGGTATTTCCCATCCTTTTATAACATAAACTTGTTCATCAGGAAAATTCTCATTAATTTCTTTTCCCAAACCAATTGTTTCTTTCTGTTCCAACATAGATAGATGATCAACAATTTGATTGTCAGTCCCTTTCCTATTGACAACTACAAAATAAATCTCTTGCATCCAAAGTACCCATCTAATTAATCTTAATTTCACATCCTTCTTTTGCATCAAATATTTTATAGGCAAGTGGTCAATATGCACAACACATTTGGCTCCTATTAAATATGACCTAAACTTATCAAAGCATAAACAATGGCTAATAACTCCCTTTCAGTAGTGGTGTCATTAATTTGAGCATCGTTAAGAGTCATACTAGCACAATATATGACCTTAAAAATCTTGTCATATCTCTCCCCTAAAATAGCTCCAATTGCATAATCACTAGCATCACACAATAATTTCATTAATATAAAATTTTGTATATTTTTCCAAAAGTTGGCATAAAGGCTTTGTAATTTTTGAAAAATCTTTAATATATCGCCTGTAAAATCAAGCATGTCCTAAAAAGTAAAATCCAACATGTCCTAAAAAACTCTTAAATTCTCTTGCATTAGTAGGTGGAGGTAGGTTTGATATAACCTGAATTTTTGTAGGACTTACTTCCATGACATTTCTAAAATTTTATGCCCAAGGACAATTCCTCCTACAATCATAAATTGACATTTTTATTAGTTTAATACGAGATTATTCTTTTCACATCATTCTAGAACTTTCTCTAAATTATTAGGACATATTTCAAAAGAAGTTTCAAATACAGAAAAATCATCCATAAATACTTCAATCCCTTCTTCAATTAAACCACTAAAGATTGACATCATAAATCTTTAAAATGTTGCAGGTGCATTAGATAATCCAAAGGGCATTTACAAAAAAGTAAAAGTTTAAGGACTAGTAAATGTTGTTTTTTCTTGATCCGCTGGAACAATAAGTATTTAATGATATCCGGAATACCCATCTAGAAAACTAAAATATTTGCGCCTAGCCAGCCTATCCAACATCTGGTTCAAAAAGAGTATAGGAAAATAATCCTTCATGATAGTATAGTTTAATTTTTTATAATCTATGTAAGTCTGCCAACTAGTGACTTGTCATGTTGGTATTAATTGATTATTTTTATTTGTCACAATAGTCACACCTCCTTTCTTTGGAATACAAAGAATTGAACTCACTAAAGCACTATCTGAAATAGAATATATGATTCTAGTAGCTAACCATTTTAAAACCTCTTTCTTGACAACTTCTTTCATCATAGGATTCAATCTCCTTCGAGGTTCGGTTATTGGTTCATGTTGATCTTCCAATAAAATTCTATGCATACAAATTAAAGGACTAATTCCTTTAATATTAGCTAATGTCCATCCAAAGGCTTTCTTTTATCTTGTCAAAGTTTCCAAAAACTATTGTTGTTGCATATCAGTTAATTCTGATGATACTATAACTGATAATGTAGATAAATATCCTAATAATGCATACCTTAAATGGGTAGGAAGTGTTTCCAGTTCTATTTCAGGAGGTTTCTCAATAGATGGAATCAAATTCTTGTTACATTCTGTAGGATCTACATTTCAAATTTTTTCTGAACATAATCCAAATCATCTTTACTCACTTCCGTAGATTCATCTTGAATTTTGTCCTTATCTTTATATTCCACATAATCTTTTTTAAACTCCTTTTCAAATGTCTTCTTGAAATATTTGTCTTAGATATTTGTCGTTATCCATTCTGAAGCATTCAATCTCTTACTCTTTTGTAGGGTGTCTCATTAATTTTGCAATATTAAATGTAGCCTCTTGATCACTAACTCTCATAGTTAGTTCTCATTTCTGCACATCTATCAAAGCTCTTCTAGTATCAATGAATGATCTTCCTAAATTGATAGGAATTTCTTTATCTTCCTTTATAACTAATACAATAAAATCCACAAGGAAGATAAATTTATCAACTTTTACCAAAACATCTTCTATAACTTATTTAGTATAGGTAATCGAACGATCAGCTAACTGAAGAGTTACAGTTTATCTCCTAAACCTAACATTCTGAAAATTGATAAATTTGATAAAGGAACAAGATTAATATTGGCTTCTAAATCACATAAAGCTTTTATAATAAAAACTTTCGCTAAGAGCACAAGGAATAGTATGACTTCCAAGATCCTTGAGTTTTTCATGAAGCTTTTTCTGAATTATAGCACTACACCATTCACTAAGTGCAACAGTCTCATTATCTACAAAACTTCCTTTCTTATTATGTATATCCTTCATGAACTTCATATAGCTTGGCTTTTATTCTAAGGCTTAAAAAAATGGAATAATTATCATCAATTTCCTCAATATTTCTAAAAGTTTTGAAAATTGGTTATCTCTATTTTTCTGCTTCAAACTTTGAGAAAATGGAGGTGGTGGTTTTTATACTATGATTTTCATTAGTTTAATAGGGCATTTTGACTCAAAATGAAAATCTCCACAAAAATTTTTATTTAAAAGCTCATCTTTTTCAACTTCAACATCCACTTCCTTTTGAACTCTAGTTTTTAATTATTTTCCACTTCTCAGTTGAATACCCTTTATTTGCTCTTTTTTCTGATCTTTAGGACTTACTTCAACATTACTAGGCAACATTCTTGGCAGTTTATTGCTAACTGCCGTAGCAATACATCCCAATTGATTTTGCATGTTTCTAATTGCAGCTCCTTGACTTTGTAATTGGTTCCCATTTGCAATATCAATTCTTCCATTGACAACTTTTTCACCTTACTCTGAAAATTATTAAAACTTGCAAGGTGATAGGGTTTATAAGTTGGATTCCCTTGATTGTTGGAGTTTCCCAAATGGTTCGCATCGTTCTTTCCCCATTGTGGATTTGCAGAATTAGAGTTCTTATTACTCTAACTAAAAATTAGATGATTCATCCAACCAGGATTATAATAATTGGCATAAGCATTATTAGAATGATTATTTATTGGATTTAAGATATCATAAAAAGATTATGATTCTATCATTTGTCCCAATGAATTTTCCTCAAGCACAGGTGATGTTTAAGAATAATTCTTTCCATATTAATCTATCTTCTTTGATATAGTAGCTATTTAGGTAGCTAACAAATATTTTGCATCAAAATCATAAATACTGGCTACTCTTTTTGGATTTACCTTTTTAGAGGGCCATTGAAAATTATTAGTAGCCATTTCAATTAAAAAATATGCTTCATTGAAAGGTTTTAACAATAATGATCCACTAGCAGTAGCGTCAATTATCAAACTAAGTGATCCAACAAATCCATTATAATAAGTATAAATTATTAACTAATTTGGTAACGCATATTGTGGACACTTTTTAAGTATATGTTTAAATCTTTCACAAGCTTCATAAATTGATTTCCCTTCAAACTGACAAAAAGATGTAATATTGTTTCTAAGCTTAGCAGTTTTGAAGGTGAAAAATATTTAGATAAAAATTTTTTTGTTAGGTCTCCTTAAGTTCTAATAGATCTAGGTGCTAACAAGTTTAATCACATCTTAGCTTTATCCATTAGTGAAAAGGAAAACGTCTAAGTCTGACGGCATCATTTGACACTCCATAATATTTAAAAGAAGCACACAATTCTAAAAAACTAGCAAGGTGTGAGTTAGGATCTTCAGTTGGTATTCTCCCAAACTGAATATTTTGTACCATTTGGATAATAGCAGGTTTAAGGTCAAATGAATTGACAGCTACAATTGAATTTTTTAATACTAAAATGAATTTCATCTACTGTAGGATTAACATAAACTATTAAAGGTCTCTGATGATGTTCATTTTCATATATATCATCACTTAAGTTGCAAGCCATTGTGTTAAAATGATCTGTCTCTTTTTGTTGTTTTCAAATTTTTTTAAAATTTCTCTCTAATTTCGAAATTGTGAGGTACTAAATCTTCAAATCTTACACTACGCATAAACAAACACAAGTATTATAAAATAAAGAAACACACTAAAATATGAAAATATTTGAACTAAAGTACAAACACTTTTTTTTTTTAGTTTTTTAAAAAGATATTTTAAATTATAAAATAATTTACTAATAGTTTCCGTTACTTCCACGACAGCGGTGCCAAAACTTTGGTGTGGGTGGATTTAGTGTGCTAATTTTGCAAATATTTTTAAATACTAAAAAATACACACAATAGATACAATAGTAAATATGTAATTAATTACAACAAAAATAACTTTAGTAAAAATAGTTGTATCCTTTCAAAAAAAATATATAAACTGACAAATCCTCTTAAAATAACTCAAGTATATGTATCACTTAAGTAATAAAGGACTCTAATCGAGTTTTAGATATCGATCTCATAGGGAAGTTGAAAATACTTATAATTAAATTCTAAAGATTATAATGTAAACTACAATTTTAAACAACAAAAGTGAAGTACAAAATTTGAATCTAAAGTAAAAGAGTGAATGCTAAATAAAATGCAGTTAAAGGATTAGTTTAATTAAACTAATTAATAAAGTTCAAAAGTAAAATTTACAAAAAACTAAACTAAATAATGTTTTTGTGGTGAAGTGTTCAAATTTAAGAGAGCATCCTTCCCATTTACAATGAGTATATGGTTTGGGAAGAAATTAAAATCATTTGAAAATATATTTATATATAAATTATTTTCTGCCAAATCGGAACAATCTTATTATTTACCCTTTTCCAAGTGCATAAAGAATATTGACTAATCCAAATTTTGGTCCCTAATTCTATGGTTAGGATGGGAGGATACCGACTGCCACTAAAGAGCTCCCACTACTCCCTCACCTTAGAGCTAACAATCTCGCATTGAATTCCAATTAACTGAACTAAATTGAGGATTTTAATCTGTCACCTTAAAATCACAAATTCTGCATCCAACCAAGGATATTTTCCTATTTATTTGCAATGAATACCATGGAGGACATCCACTCTCATGGAATCAAATGTGATTCTCCCCGTGTTTTAGATATCATAGTCTTTTTAGAACATATTTTTCTCAACACATTTTAACATTTCAATATCAAAATGTAAATGAAGATCAGAGTCCAAATCATGACAAAGTATTGAATCTAAAATTGTATAAAACAAAATCAATTCTTCACAAAATCATATCTTAAAGTAAGGAGAAGGATAAATAAGACTACTTAAAATTTATGAGAAGGATACGGCAAAACACAAATTACATATATGAAAAAAAGTTTACAAAACAAGAAATAAAAGAACACAATTTATCACACAATCCTTCTTAAGAAAATCCCTAGAAGTTCTCTTCAAGCACTTTCCCTCTTTACAAGCACTCTAAATTCTCTATTAGAAGTGTAATGAAGAAGAAATCTCTCACCTTCACTCTCCTCTTACAATCCTTGAAGAAAATCTCCAATCCCTTAACTTTCTCTCTCTATCTCAAGCAAATCTCTCTCTTCAACCCCACTTTCACACATTATTTCTTACTCTCTTTCCAGCCCTAGACTTCCCTCTCTTCTATTAGATGCTACCTCCCTCCAAAACAAATTCAAAATTCCCTCCAAAGTTTTCTCCAAAAGTCAACCCTTTTGAATTCAAAATAAATCTCTATTGATCCAAGAGACATATCCCTTCATAAAAGAACTTACCAAAGTTTCTAGATGCATTGAATCAATCCATGAGGTGTTTAGAACAAGTTTCCATTTTGAAATTTTCATAAAATTAGTCTTGAACTACCTAAAACCACAAAAATTCATCTCTGGCGCTTCAGGCGCCAATTATGGCACTTCAGGTGCCAACTTGCTTAAGACCGCGTTGTTCTGGTTTTTGGGGCTTCAAGCGCCAATTCTAGCACTCCTGGTGCTATCTCTCTTTCAAATGGAACTTCAGACGCTAGTTCTGGTGCTTCAGGTGTCATCTCTCTATAAAATGGCAATTTAGGCACCAGAATCCCAAAATTCGTTTTTTTGGCTCCAAATTTTGTCTTTTTTTGCTACTTTAGCTCCAAATGCCTAAACTTGATATACCTGTAACAAAAATATGAAAATACCATTATGTAATATGCAATATCACCATAAATAAACATAAAATGTATACTTAAAACAACATACTATTTTTTTGTATCAGGTACCTGCCTCAGAAGATGGAAATCATAATTCAGCTATTGACCTTGAGATGAGGACTGAAATTCAGGAACCAGCCTTGAAAGATGGGAATCAAAATTTAGGTGCTGACCCCAAGATGAGAACTGGAATTTAGGTACCAGACTTGGAAGATGGGATTCATAATTCAAGTACTGAGATGAGAACTAGAATTTAGTTACCAGCCTCAGAATATGGGAATCATAATTCAGGTACTGATCCTGAAAATTTCATGGCTGCAGAAAATTTCTCGGATATGATGTGGAAAATATGTGGACATAATCGGAATCCATGCATCGAATCGAAAATTTCATGGGAATCAAAATTCATTACTCACCCTGAGTGCTTAGATTATTAAGAAAGGAGTAGGACTGAAGCTTATCCCAAGTGCTGAGTTTTCATGAATATAGAGATTTGCTGAAATTTGTTGAGATATTGTGAGGAGTGTGGCACTCCATGGGGGATTGAGACAAATTTGTGCGGTAAGAGACATTTGTGCTATAAAAGAGAAGAGTGTGAAACTTCAAATTCAAAAGGAATTAAATTATTACATTTAACCTTTTTCTTGATGTCTTTATCATCATTTGATTATCAGTGTATTTTTTTAAAGTTATTCTCCGTTAAATGATTTTTTTAAAATGTTTTTTTTATTTAAATTTTATTATAAGACTTTTGTTGTATCGTTCTTTCTTCATTATAATTTAAAATCAACGTGTGGTTCTGTTGCTCTTTATACATCACACAAAAAGGGCAATTTGATAGATGTACTGAAATCTAAAAGAAACTTTATTAAACTATTTCAAATATGTGTTACAAACTGAATGTATGTTGAAGTTGTCAAAAGAAAACATGTTGAATACATTTTAAAGCATCAAATACTGAATACATCATAAATATTACATATCATATCTGCCATATCTTGATGCAGTACAAAAAGTAACAAGAACTATCTATCTGTCCTCTATGGCGAGCTCATGATCAAGCTGACCTTCTAAGCCACGCTCTAGGATAATAAGTCCTTTCGCATGCACTTAGAGGTACAACTATCTCATAGCTCGTATGGGCACAGTTCTTCAAATTCTGGGTATGAATAGAATCCATGTGGTATCTTGATGTTATCCATTCTTCTTAATGTAACAGAAACTCTGCGTTTCTGCACTCCCAGGATGCAGTGCTTTGCCAAATCTGCTCTGTTTCCTCTCAAAATAAAAACTAAACCCACTGGCAGTGAAATTTCAATGGATCCTCGGAATTCTCTAGGGCCAATAACATCAATTTCTTTTCTAAATATAATATTGCTCTTGCTCATAAAAGACACTTTGTAGGAGGGCCTGATAAAATCATGGCGATCAATATGTGAAGGAACGCAATCTCCTTCCTCGTAGATGTTGATTATGAAGTTGTTTGGGATACAATTTGCCGGTAGTATGCTCCACCAAAAAATTCTGTTAATCATCATTTTTATCTTAGAAGGCAGAGGATCCACATTTTCGTAGCTTAGAATACTCGAGGGGTTCCCTAGCCTATCCTTTACTAAATTATAACAGCAACCACATTGAATTGTAATTCTTCTCTTGCCCCTCATCCATTTCTAGGGCTCTCAGTAAGTCTTCTTCATTAACAGGCAGGCACGACCTCTATCCCTCAAGTCAAACACGCAGTCAAGAATCCTCCTTTCATCATTTTTTAAGAAAACCCCTTTGCACAGTTCTATACCTCTTATGATGTTAACAAATTTCCCTTGAATTTCCTCATAAAACTAAAATTCTCTTTTCTTAACTTTGCTCATGCTTTCTAACTCTGCGGTAGGAATCCTTCACAATAATTGGGTCTACTCCCCCATTTCAGTCTTTTGTGGGAAACCATGTCTGCGTCAGCTCTATATACAATGGGATGTATAACTTTGTATCTTAGTGCTCAGCCTCTCGGCACCATATGTTGGGAGTTGTATTCACCTTAGAGGTACAATAATGCTCCAACTGGAGGAAATTTACATCCTGGGCACTCTACAAATGCCCCTGCTGTTGATGTTAGTCCTGGAATCTCAACATTACACATTGGGCAACCCAGATAAATCTCATCTAGAATCTCTGGCAATGTCAGCTCCGTGATAAACTCTAACTCATTTTTTGGACGAGCAGACTGGTAGAAGTTTCCCTCATGCATGGATCGTAAAACCCCTTCTCAAGAATCGAGATTAGTGTCACCTCTGCTTCTTTTATATGTCTTCACTCCTAACATAGGAAATCTCCATGCTTACGGAAGTTGGCGTTACGGTGTTGTGTCCATCTAAGCGGTGCATCTGGTACTCTTTCTTCATCAGCATTGACCAAGTTTCCTATCGGTGCGGTGATCATGGACTATAAACGGCTCATTCCTTCCATTGAACATTGTAGCCTTTATGGTTTCTTCCTCTTCAGTGACGAGTCTTCCTTAGTACCAATAATGAGCGGTGATGGTAACCCTTTTGTCTCCCGGCGGTTGACTATGCTCATCAGGGGACCCGTCGTAGTCTACATTGACCTGACCGTAATCCAGGTCAAAGTTCACGATGCCACCCTAGGCTATTCCTTCTTCATTTAGTGTGAGATTCAAGCCTTCAAATTAACTTCTGCCTCGACATTTTTTTGTAAAAGACAGAAAGATAATAGTGTGTTGAAATTCAGAATGAACAAGAACAATAACAAATTAGTTATTAAACAAATTTTGAATTATATAAGTGCAAGTTTTTTTTTATTTAATTTAATTTAGTGAAATTTCAAAATTAAAAATGAAGGATATTAAGGTAGGCAAATTCAAATATTCATTTTATTGGGGTTAATTCTATTACAAAATTTTGAACCCAGTCACATATGCTAGTCAAACAAACATCCCCAGAATAAGTAACATTTTCAAAAATTCATTTGAAGAAATATCATGTTGTGTAGTATATCTTCAAATATTGGCCAATAATCAACAACATAGGTATTTAACAGCATAGGTATTTCACTTCGGAAATCCACCAGCTAGTAAGATCCTCCTGAATGGACCTTCTCTATGACAAATGGTCCCTCCCAAGTTGGTTCAATATTTCCACCAATCTTGCAGTACAATAATAGGTCTTCTGAGAATAAGTACGAGATCACCAACTTTGAACGCCCTCAGAAGGACCAACTTGTCATGAGCTTGTACCATCCTTGCTTGTTAAAGTTCTAAATTATATTGTGCTTCTAATCATTTTCCCTTGAGACCTTGCAATTCCTCAAGTTTAAGCTTTGCACTTTCTTCTGTTGTATTCTGATGGGTGATGGTGACTCTGAGAGATGGTATCTAGACTTCTAATGGCACTACAGCCATGGACCCATATACAAGTGCGTAGGGTGTACATTGAGTGGGAGTTTTGAACGTCGTCCTGTAGGCCCATAAAGCTTCCAATAATTTATCATCCCATCTATTTTTTTCTCGTCCAACGTGTTCTTCAAAATTTGTAGGAGCATCTTATTGAAGGCCTCAGATAGGTCATTTGCCCTGGTATAGTAAATTGTAGAGTATCTCCAATCTATTCTATGTCGATTGACGAGGTTATTGATCTTAGTGCTTTTGATAGCTGACCCATTTTCTAAAATAATCCTGTACAGTGATGTGGGTGGATTTAGTATGTTTTTTTTGCAAATATTTTCTAATATTAGAAAATACACACGGCAAATACAATAGCAAAATATGATGTTAATCTCAATAAGTTAACTTCAATTAAAATAGTTCTATCTTTTAGTAATCTTTAAACTGCCAAACCCCCTTTAATCTAACAGAAGTATACGTATTGCTCAAGTAATTAAGGGCTCTAATGGAGTCCTAGATATCTATCCCACAGGAAAGTTGGAAATACCGGTAAATAAGTTCGTAAAATTATAATGTAAAGTACTATTTTAAAACTACCAACAGTAAAGTGCAAAGTTTTAATATTAATTAACAGGTGAATGCTAAATAAAATGCAGTTGAAAGGCAAAGTTAACTAAACTAAATGCTAAACTTTTAAAAGTAAATTTAAGAAAATTAAATCTTAGATGTTGCGAAAAAAATTTCAAATTTAAGAAAGCATCATTCCCCTTTAAAATGAGAACATGGATAGCGAAGAAATTAAAATCATTTGAAAATATATATAAAAACTATTTTGTGCCAAATTTTTATGTCAAACAGAAGTAATCCTATTCTTTACCCTCTTCTAAGTGTATAAAGAACATTGACTAATCCAGGATTTGCTCCCTAATTTTGTGGTTAGGTTAGGAGGTTACTGACTGCCCCTCTAGAGCTCCCACTACTCCCTCCCCTAAAGGCTTACAATCCAACATCAGTTTTGAATCCAATGGACTAAATTGAGGATTTTAATTTGTCACTTTAAAATCTCCAATTTTGCATCCAACAAATAATATTTCCTTATTTATTTGCACCCAATTCTATGGTTGAAATAATCTCCCATGAAATCAAATGTGATTTTCCCCATATTGTAGAAATCATAGCCCTTTTAGAACATATGTTTCTCAACACATTTTAATATTTCAATTGGCCAGATCAAAAAGTAAATGAAGATTGGAGTTCAAATCATCACAAATTATTGACATTTAAAACCATATAAAACTAAATTAATTCTTCACAAAATCATATCTCAAAGTAGGGAGAAGGATAAAGATGATTACTCAAAATTCATGAGAAGGAAACGACGAAACACGGATTTCATTAATAAAAAAAAGTTTACAAAATAAAAGAAATAAAAAACATAACTTATATCGCATTCCTTCCTAAGGAAACTCTTAGAAGTTCTCTCCAAGACTTTCTCTCTTTACAAGCTCTCTCAATTCTCTCTTAGAAGTGTAATGAAGAAGAAATATCTCATCTTATTTCTCCTCTTACAATCTTTGAAGAAATTCTCCAAGCCCTTGACTTTCTATCTCTCTAACTCTAACTCACTCCGTACACCTCTACTCGTTTCCTTCCTCTACTCGCCTCTTCCTATTTTATTAAAGGATGCCTCCCTCCAAAAAGAATTCAAAATTCCCTCCAACATACTGTCCAAAAGTTAACTCTTTTGAATTCAAAAAACATGTTCATTGATCGAAGAGATATATCTTTTCATAAACAAAACTTTCAAAGTGTCTAGATGCATTGAATTACTCCAAGGGGTGTTTAGAACAATTGTCCCTCTGAAAATTCATGCAAAATTCATCTCTAACCACCTTATTGCACAAAAAGTCATCCCTGGTGCATCTGGCACCAATCTGGTGCATCATGCACCAGTTTGCTGAAGACCGCGCTATTCTGAGCTTTGGCACATCTGGCCTCGATCTGGCACATTTGGCATCAATCTAGCGCATTTAGTTCCAATCTGGCGCATCATGCCCCAAAATTCAATGTAGGGAATTCTCCTTTAATGCAATGTTCTTGTCCTTCTTTGAAATATTTAATGCATTAATTTAGGGAAGACAGAGCTATGTTGTGCTCATGAATTCATGGTCGACCAAGTAGAGCATTGAAAGAGGTCTCAATGTCTATGATATGGAATTTAGCAGTTGTTAGTAATTTTCCAAGTTTCATACGCAGTGTAATCGATCCATGGACTCTTTCTCCCTTCTGGTTGAATCCTCCTAACATTATTTTATCGATTTTAATCTATTGAGCTTCAATATCAAAATATGTTAATGCCCATAGACTCATTAAGTTAAGTCATGCTCTTGGATCCACTAAGACTTTGGACAACATGAATCTCCCAATGTTAATAGAGATATAGAGCGATCGGTTGTGGTCAGCCGTACCAAGCAACAAGTCTTCATCTGTAAAGGTTATCTCAGATTGTTCTTTAAATGAACAAACTTCATCCAAGAATGTGCGGGCCAACTGAGCTAAGAAAATATCTGGGTTAAGCAAGGCTGTAACCAGAGACTCTCTCATCTCCTTTTGATAGGATCAGAGCATCAGAGATACTTAGTTTGATCGGGAACCTCCTAAGATGAGCTAGCACATTATAATCCACTTTTTGTAATCTTTTGATCTTTACTTGATTATTTGGTTCTTCCACTGGAGGAGGTGGAGGTAGCTCTTCTTGAGTTACTATTTATTTTCCTTTATGCCCTGAATCTGACCTTGAGGGTAACACTTTCTTGCTCCTTAGATTTATCTCCGTGATTTCTTTTTCTTCTTACAATGTTGTAGGTAAATCTTCTGTTGCCTCCTCTTCATCGGAGAGATCCAAGTTGATAGTGAGTTGTGTGCCATGACGCTCGAGGACTGGCTACTCACTCTCGGTGCAATTGTAATTAGTATCGTCGATATGTTCTTCATTCTTATTGACGGGTTCATCGGACTTAAGTATAATTTGAGAACCGGTTTGGGAATCAAGATCGGAGTTAGATTGAGCAAAGTCAGCTACGTTATCACTAGAAATAATTAAAATGTCGTTAAAATCATAATGATTACATTCATAATACCTCGGTGGGGCAAAAATACAATCATACATGGTTAGGGGTTTGAGGATTTTCTTCCATGAATCCGAGACAACCAATCTAACAGAGGCAGCCCCTATCCTACCCCCCACGCTATCGGTCTTCATGACGTTGTTCTTCTCTTTCTCTTCTGGTTGCGGTGGTTTCTTTAGCAAAATCTCCATCTTGGGCTGAGTAGGTTGTAGAATTTGCATGACTACCTAAGCTGAAGTGGTCTGAATCTGATCCAGTATCTTCTTAGAAGACTTGCTCCAAACTATACTTCATCCATCTTTTTCTGAATACGAATCTATCGGAGTAACTGGCTCAGCCTAAATCATATTTATAGAACCCTTTCACGTTCTTCTAAATACTCTCTTGGGATTGATATATTCCCTTCCTTAAGATTTTTCTTGAGCCAACCCTTGAAAATGAAACATTCCTCTATAGTGAGCCCAAGCATCCTGTGGTATGGGCAATAATTGGGCTGATCTTACTTTTCAGCTTCCTCAAGTTTCCTTAAACTTGTTAATATAAACTTAGGCTTCTTCATTAAACTTTTGATCATTTTGGGTACAGCTTCATCTTTGTAGGAATATACCATGCTCTTCTGTTCTTAAAGGGTCAGACCCTTCTTATTCTCTGTTCGGTATGATCCTCTCTGATGTGACTACTAGTTCGACTAGCCATATTATTCTGTTCCTTGCTGATCATGTTGTGATGACGACTAGGAACTTTGGTAAGAATGTTCTGCCCGTATCTTCATTTTTTGTTTCCCCTTATCAACCGTTACTATTGTCCCGGACTTCTTCTCGAATGTTCGAGTTGTTCTGGCCTTTTATGATTTCTCCTAAGAATCGATGTGTTTAACTTCCTCTTGCAGATTGCTAGCGTTGCCGAGTAGTTTCTCAAAGGACTTGATGGTGAGTCCCTTAAGCATGAAAGCTACTAGCCCAAGGATGCTTTTGAGTAGGATCTCAATTGTATGATGTTCTTGTAGTTGAGGTTTGCACTTCATACTAAGGTTTATCCACCTCAAGATATAATATACTAGAGTTTCGTTAAGCTTTTTCTTTCCACTAAAAATCTTTAATAGAAACATGATGTGCTCTGGAAAATCTCTTTACAAATAGCAGTTCTAACTTGGCAAATGTCTTCACTGATTTGTTGAGCAGCTCGATGTACCAATCAACTGCTATCCTTGATAAGTTGCTGACAAACTGACAGAAAAGCAAGGCTTCATTCCTCTGGTAAAACCACAACTGGCTCAAAAGTGTGCTATGTGCTGATTGGGATTTTCAGTCTCACAAATATCTTAAAGTTTAGTGAAAAAAAACATTTAGGGTAGGGTACTACACCGAATTCCTCTTGGTAGGGTTTACCCTTTAAAATCAATGCACCACCCTTAGATTGGGCTAAGGCCTACCGAACTTGTTCGACCATTTTTAAATTCCTTTTATGGTATGACACTCGGTGGAGAATCCTTCATCTGTTGATCATCTCCGTTAGCTGAGGTAACATCCCTCCTTTCTTTGGTGATATGTACAATCTCTGGTTGATTGACTTCGGGAGAAACTAAATGTTGTGCTTGAGACTGTCCTTGTATTGTAGCCTTAATAGCCATGGAAGTAGCCATATCCTTCATTCTTTTTCCATTTGGTTGATTTGTGCATCCCTTAGTAGAACAACCTTACACAGATCATCGACGGTGTTCCCTTCATTGAGAGGTTGGGCGTTGCGCGCAAATGCAGTGGCTCTGGTTTTGATGACATGAATATCCATAAAATCTTCATCAAGATAATCGTTAAATTCAAAATATTCATCAACAACATCATCATCAATGGAAACTCCATGTTCTCAGGCTAACTCAGAAATCTTGACCTTTTCTTCAATTATTGATTCGTGTATCATCTTGAGATTTGGGGGACTCTGCTGAACATCCTCCATTGGATCATCTAACTTGGTAGCAATAGCTATGACGATGTCAGATACTTCAAACTCTTGCTTCATTCCATGATCATGCCCTATGGGCTTACTAAACCATATTGGTATGACAACCTTGGGTCACTGAACATCCTCTATTGGGTCACTGAACATCCTCTATTAGCTCACTGAACCCAACAGGCTTAGTAAGTGCTAGGACAATAGTCTTCACTTTCTTGTAGGAAGAGAAATCTTGGGGACAGTTTAGGTTAAATTCAATGGTAGGCTCCTGAACTTTTGCAGCGATAACTTTTATTACAATGAAGGGAGCATTTCTGAGTACAACTTCAAGTTCATCAAATCTGGCTCCAAACTTGATGGTGGGGGCGATATTGCGGGCATCGCGGCTTGTCGGCAAATTGCACAAGAAAGTGAGCATAGGGAACTCCATTGCACTAGCTTAAAAAAGAAAGCTCTGGGTTAGTTATTTAGCCAATACCTCGTAATTCTAGTGCGAGCACTAAAAATTAACAAAGGTCAATCTATAGACTGGGCAAGTCTTTTATTTTGTTTTAGTTTGTGGAAAATATTTCAAAATTTAGTAAAAGTAAGTTTGAAAATAGAAGAATTTAATTAGTTATATATACAAGGTTTAAAGAGCAAGTGCAACACAACATAATTCAATTTAATTTATAAAATAACAAACTAAACTCAAAAGGGAACATGAAATTTAGGACCCAGTGGGGGACCGACTTCATGACGTACAATGCTCAGGCGGAGCTAGCCCAGAAACACACCTACTGGGGGTCCAACCCCACAAAAAGATTAAAATTCCTAATGAAATCTTGAATCTCTCTGTTCAAAGATGGTTGAATAGACGGTCCTGACGTCCGAATAAGTTGATTGTACTTACCTAAGAAATAAATAGGTGAAGCATGTCAACAGTCGAAGGGTAATCTGGTCCATAAGGGACATGAATACATTACCGATGTTTGAAGACAATATTCCCTATTTTAAATGGAGAGAGAAAATATTCCCCAACAGAGTCGCCGGAAGCTGGTCGGCACTTCTTTGGTTATGGGGGATTGCCCGTTGGAAGCTGTCGGCCGCCAGAATCGGAATCTCATCACCTGCTTTGAAAAGACATTTTTTAATTTGTATATGTTTATATAATATTTAGGAGAATATGACATCAAACTAATCTCATATCTTTCAAAGTGTAGATGAAACAACACTACAACTCATACTATGTATTTATCCCCAAAGATAAACACAAGAATTGAGGGTGAGGCTCGATCAAATAAACTAAAAAATGTATGACATTTGTTTGGTTTGTGAAACCATTTTTATTTGTAAGCCGACAGGTTCCCCTGGTTCCCCTATTTATTTAAATAGGGATTATATTATTAGGGTTTATATTAAGTTGGGTTCAGAAAAGTTTCTTATAAAGGTAAGCCCTTATAGTTATTTACATCTTTGAGAACCGAAATTGCTTAAAAAAACTCTAAATAAAAACCAGAGGGTATTGTCTTCAAAGAGGTCAAAGGAATAGGACTATTCAATGAAATTAGACGAAGAGGTGTGAAAGGGGAATGGATCAAATTTAGAAAATTTTATTTTTATAATCCGAAGGAAGAAGAACTAGAGGATATCACAGATCCTGAGGAGAACCACGGTGACTTCCCAGTCTACTACATGGTTTAGTTTTAATTTTAGAGGAGAAATAATTAAATATTTCATTTTGCCAATTTTATTAATTAGGACTTACATTTGTTTGAAACGATCACACAAATAGCCTAGAAGATGAGAGGATTTAGGTCGTGACAAACGACAACCTCGGAATCCTAAGATGTAAAACGAGTTAGGTCTTATATTGTATAGTAGAGCTATACAAAGGCATAAAAATAAGTTGAGGATTTATGTCGCACTAGGCGGACAACCTAAAAAATCTATGGATCTTTGTTTAATTCGGAGGAACGGTTTAGCTGGTGTAGACATGTTTTGCAGTTGAAGATGGTCATTCTGCCAAAAATGCTAGCTTCAAGCTCCTTATCATGGTGAGTATAAGTTTTCTAATGTGTCGAGTCATGATGTCAAATCAAATATTTCCTAAGGACAAGGTTATTTGAATGTTATGGGGAATTTTAAAGTTGATTAGAGAGATACCAATTAGGATCCTTCGGTTCCTTCGTTCCGACACCACTATTTTCTTTCAGATTCACTTAGTCAAAATGAATTTATTAAACTCTACTTAATAAATTCCATACTTTCATTTAGAGCGTGGTAAATCTCATTAGCAACCATAGGTTACCTTCTCCGAGGGATTCTCGATCATCTGATAGAGACCTCTTAATTTAGTTGCAATTTTTTGTTGTTGTTTTATTTATGATTAAATTTTAATTTGTCTTATATTTTGACTTTTGTGGCAGTGAATTTTATTTCGTTTAAATTTTAGTTTTGATTTCGGTTTCAGTTTTGACATGTAGAGTTACTTTAAGCATACAAGCAAGAAATAAGAGGTATGAAAAAGTAAATGCAATAACTTAAAAGTGTACCTGTCGATTCTTCTCGCTCCTCAACCTGAAAGGTTAGCTTTGGAAACATGTATATAATTTTTTAAAGAATTCAAATTGTAGTAGTTGATGAAGGTATAACTACCAAACCCCAAGTTATGACTTTGTTGAGTCTCGGAAGATCTTAGTGGATAATTTTAGAACAAATCATAGCAAGTTCAATTTGCCCTCCAAATTATTTAAGAGATTCAAAAGTGCTTAGGGTCTGACCCTGAATCACTTTAGAGGTTTCTTGAAATATTTTTAGTTCATTTTGAACTTATCATGTTGTTCAATTATTCATCCAAGGTAAAGCTAAGGTTATCCCATTGCTCAAGAAAACTTGATGTTCTATTTATCCCAAGGCTAGGACACTTTGTTAATCAAATAATCATTCATTTAAGAGTTATGTGGGTGGGTGCTAACATGGAGATTTGTATATGCAAATATTTATAAAGTTGGCACCACTTAACTGCTCCAAAAACTCAATGCAGGCAGATTTATAATAAATACACAATATAATCCTAAAAAAAACTCTTTTTAAAAATACAATTTATCATTTAAAACTATTTTTGAATTGTCAAAACTCTCCTAAATATCAACGCAAGTATAAGTATCGTTCAAAGAATAAAGGGCTCTAATGGAGTCCTTGATATCGATCCCACAGGGAAGTTGGAAAATCCTAAAGTAAATTATGGAAATTATTTTATAATAAGAACAAAAAATAAAAGTAAAGTGAAAAATTTGAAAATTGACTACTCGGGTGAATGCTAATTACAATGCAGATGTAAGATTAAAAACTGTAGAAATTAAACTAAAATTTTTAAGTAAAATTGCAAAAATTAAACAATTTTTTTTTGTGACGAAAAGCTCAAATTTAAAAAATCATCCTTCCCCTTAATAGTGAGTATATTGTTTGTGAAGAAATTGAAATCATTTGAAATTATATATAAAAACTATTTTGTGTAAAATAGGAGGAATCCTATTCTTTACCCTCTTCCGAGTGTATAAAGAACATTGACTAATCCAAAGTTTTGTCCATAATTCCGTAGTTAGGCTGGGAGGATAATGGTTGCCACTCCAGAGCTCCCACTACTCGCTCCCCTGAGGGCTAACAATATCACATTAGTTTCCAAACAACTGGTCCAAATTCGGGATTTTAATCTGTCACCTTTCAATCTCCAAATCTGCATCCAACAAAGTATATCTCCCTATTTATTTGCACAAAATCCCATGGATGACATACTCTCTGAGGAAATCAAATGTGATTCTCCATATGTTTTAAAAATCATTTCTCATTTAAGAACATATGTCTCTCAACAAGTTTTAACATTTCAATTGGCCACATCAAAAAGTAAATGAAGATCGGAGTTCAAATCCTAAAAAATTATTATCACTTAAAACCATGGAAAATAAAATCTACTTTTCACAAAACCATATCTTCAAAGTAGGGAGAAGGATAAAGAAGACTACTCAAAATTCATGACAAGGATATGACAAAATACAAATTTCATATATAAAAATAAGTTTACAAAACAAAAGAAATAAAAATACAGCTTATCTCATAATCCTTCCCAAGGAAATCCCTATAAGATCTTTCTAAGTCTTTCTCTCTTTACAATCACCACCAATTCTCTCTTAGAAATGTAATGAAGAAGAAAATGTAATGAAGAAGAAATCTCTCACCTTCTCTCTCCTTATACAAACCTAGAAGAAAATCTCCTCTTTTCTCTCTCTTTCTCTCTCTTAGGCAACGCCCCGAAAGCTCCTCTTTTCGTCCCCCCCTTAGCCTCTTCAAGTGTTCTTCTTTTAGTTTGGTCTGCCTCCTTTGGAAAAAAATTCAAAGTTCCCTCAAAAAATTCCTCTAAAAGTCAACTCTTTTGAATTCAAAAGATGTGTCAATTGATCCAAGAGTCATATCCCTTCATAAAAGAACTTTTTAAAGTATCTAGTTGCATTGAATTACTCTAAGAGGTGTGTAGAACAAGTTTTCTTTTGAAAATTCATGCAAAATTTGTCTCAAACTGTCTTTATTTGAAAAAGTCATCTCTGGCGCATCATGCGCCGATCTGGCGCATCATGCACCAGAATCCAATATTGGCTCTTTTTGCTCCAAATTTCATCCTTTCTACCATTTTTGCTCCAAATACTTAAAAATGATATACGTGCAACAAAAATACAAAAATATCCTTCTTTAAAGTGCAATATAACAAAAAAAGCATAAAATAGGTACTTAAAACAATATATTATTTTGGAGTATCAGGTGCCCCTAAGGCAAGTTTGAGTCATAAGAGATTATGGTGCTCATAATTAAAGTCGGACTTGTTAATTTTAAAGGTGTTAATCACCAATCATATTATCTTCTAAATCCAATAAATTGAGTTTATAAATCGAGCCTAGGTCACTACCAAGGCCTTAATAATCATAACGAGGAAATTGATGGTGGTTAAGATTTTAGTTTAAGTGACATATGTTCTCATTGAAAGATCACATCATCATCTATTTTAGGACAAAGATAAGTAAATAATCATCTTCCTAACTTAAGCCCATCACTTAAGAATCATTTGATCTTAATTGACTTCCAAGTCATGATGATTTAGGAATTTAGGATTTTTTGTTCATATTATAGCAAAGGTGGCAAGTGAGTTTCTACCTTTTAATCTCATTATATTCAAATCATCCAAACATGTTCATTACAGTCAAAAATTACCCATTTTACCTTTAATAAATCCTAAATTTTGATTAATACACTAAAATCTAAAGATACCCTTTTGCCTTTGGGTCTCTCCATCTCATAACTCATTAATCAAAATTCAAATGACTTTGAGAATTTTTGGAGTGTCCTATCCATGGGTCATCAAAAAAATTAGAGGAGAAAATGTGGGTTGTTAAACTTTAATTTAATTCAAATAATTATTTTAATTTAGAAAGTAGTATTTTCAAAGTTGATTTTACTTAACTATCCAAATAAAGTTTTTAATTCATGAGAAAATTACTAAAGGTCGCCTTAGGTCAGAGAAACACAGATAAAATTTCATGATTTTTTTGAGTTAAATTATTATTATTATTATTTGATTATTAAGTGTATTTAATTTAATATAATTATTTTAGTACAAAATTACAATGTTTCTTAGAAAGTCAACTTTAATGCTCAAAGTTATCAAATAATTTTTAAATTTTTAAAGGTGATAAACATGATTTTAGCGTGGAATTGATTTTGTCAATTTTTTATTAATATTTAATTTACACAAATTAAAAGAAGATATATGCATTTAATTAATAATAGAAATGTACAAAATGATTCAAATAATTATATAATTTTTACTAAGCCTCTCTGACCACAGGAAACCTATTAAGAATATCCTCATAATTTTCCAACTATTATTCTAATTTATATAATTAAAATAAGCCAAAATAATCACCCTAACTTGAAAATTATGGTTAGAAGCATGGAGATACTCTCTGACCTTAGAAAATAAGAGAACATCTCTTCTATCATATGGAATAAACCCTAAAAATCTCAAGTCTTGGTTGCTTGATCATAATGAATTAAAATACTCCAGAGACTATTTAATTCATTTAAAATCAGGGAGTAAGAAAATAGATTTTATTTTTAGTCCACATTTTTCTTTTTTGTTCACTGAGCAAGAGGGTTTTTTCTATTTTATTTTATGATTCTTCTAGAGAAAGATATGTATTTTTGAGTTTTAGACATTTAAATAAATCCATAAAATCCATAATTTTCTTCTTAAGCACGCGACACCAACTCATCCTACGACGGCTTCAAACTCATACGCGGCGCTCAGTCATTTGACGTTGCCATCCACCTCAGCTGCCACATGGACCATGCTTTATGTATCATATCTTTGTGTGGCTTGATCTCCTCCGTTTATCAAATAAGCGTGAGATCAGACGACTCCCCATTATCATCCCCAAATGACTTGACCCGAGAACTGTTCACGCTAAAACCTTAAGATCTTCGTCTAGACACAACCAAATTGCATGGGATTTGTTTTTAAACCATCATCTACTCAAGAGTATATTTATATAGTTAATCAAGCATGAAATCAAGCCATTATACATGAAGAATCAAAACAAGCTTGGTTTAGGGTTGAGGTTCAATACCTTTATCTGAGAAGGGAGGCCTCAATCAGATGGTTGTGGTAGCTTTGATTGGGTCCAACAAACCTTCAGATGAGGTTCTAGGCTCTGGTGAATTTTCTAGGTATGATTTCAATTAAATTGGATTTCATGTATTTGTCTATAGCTTTGCTAAGGGCTCTTTGTGATGGGGCTTTTGTGTGGAATCAACTTCTATCTCTCTATGGATGGTTTGTGCAAGTTCAATTGAAGAATGGTTAGCTATGGTTGAGTGGAGAAATTTGTCCTGGTTTTAGAGCAAATTTCAATGATGAAATTGGCTTTAATTGGTGGTTGTGAGTGACTGAGAGTAGAGGGATTGCACTTAGGTTGGTTTGGAGAAACTCTAGTGAGATCTTGACAGAGTTTCCCCAAGGATTTTGGCACACTCCTTCTTATCTGTGAAGGGGTTAACTTATAGCCATGGCTATCAGGTTGAGCTCAGGGCTTGGCAGTGGGTACAAGACAATGCTTAGGTGGAGGGATGAAGAGCTATAGTAACAAATCAGACTTGGCCAGCTTAGGGAGGTTTAATTTATGGATTTGGCCAATAGAGGCACCTTTGGGCTGGCTATTTCTGATGGCTGAGGTGGTGGCTGACTAGGGTATGGTCACTTCTTGGCGCAGTGAGGTCAGGGGAGGGTTAATTATGATTTACTCTCAATGGAGAGTGATGATGGCAAAGTATCTTCAAAATAAGGCTAAATATGGTTAAGATCCCTTAAATGAAGGGACCATTGGTCCATAGCTCACATAGGTGGTTTAGGTGGGCTTAGGCTAGTCAATAGAGTCAAATGGTGGTCGTGGAGACATTAATTTGGTCACTTTGGTATGGGTAGTCAATTTTAGTGAAGGGGTTCAGTTTGGGTCAATTTGTGTTGAAGTTGGGTTTGGGTTAGGCTAGCCATGATAATGGACTCAATTGATTGAGAAATTTGGTGTGGATGATTTTGAAAAAGAATTAGAAAAGATTTGGAGTGATTTTTAGTTGATTTTGTGGGCAATTTGAAGGAACTTGGACATTTGATGAATTTGGGTATGTTGGGTTAGACTTGGGCTTATGGTTGGCTAGGGTTGCGCTAGGTCCAAATTGATTGCTCAAAATGGTTTAGGGGAATGTCATGAAGAAATCTCAACATTGATTGGGTGCTAATTCTTTGGGTTAGGGCATTCAATTTGGTGGAATTCGGGCACATGGCTAAATTTGGGCAAATTTGGGGATTTTAGATTTGGGTTTAAAATTGAGTGAAATTGAGGCTTGAGAAAGTCCAATTGAGGGTTTAATTTGATATGTAGAGATGTTTCAAAAATTTTAGGATGCATAATTTGGGTAATTGGAAAGATTTGGGGGTTCAGTTGAGTGGGATTTTGATTTTGGGCTAAATTGGGTCTTTTTGATTTGGGTTGAAATTGGACTCAAATTTGGGTTAGTTGGAATTTGATATGGTTTTAAATGATCACAGGCATGATAAATTTGAGTTTAGAATTGAAATTGGGGAATATTGGAGTGAAATTGAGGGACATTTTGGGTGAATTTGGAGAAATTGGGCCTTTAGGGGCAATTTGGGGGTTTTGCCAAATTGGTTAAATTGGGTTCAATTAAAGGGTTCAAACTGATTTTGGGGACATTTGAAATGATTTTGAGGGTTTTGGGAAAGTTTGGGCCACCAAGGGCATTTTGGAAATTTTGGCCAAATGAGGGGTATTTTGGTAATTTTGGTAGATTTGGGCGGCAAAAGGTTAGGTTGTGTATTTAGGTAAAATTGGAATGCCAACCACCCTATTTGAGCTATGGACCAATGGAATCCTCTACTTTGGGTCATTCATGTACTAGTCTTGGCTAGACCTCAGCCTAGGGCTAGTGGGTCTAGGGGACCATCTACATGAGTCTCCCAAAATATCAAAGGATCAAAGTCAACCAGATTGGGTTTAGGTTTGTGAGTGAATGTGAGTGAAAGTAAGTTTAAGGGAGTGAACTAGCTTCAGACCAACACCTAGGGTCAACCTTAAAGCCAAGAAGTCATATGGGGATGCCCCTTAAGCTCCCCCATATTGACCCAACCTACTAAGTGCTAGAGGTCAGGATCCATATGGGGAACTTCAAGTTGAGCAAAAAAAGAGTTTAGAATTTTTAATGTTGAGGGTTCCTTTTCTAGTTATCTAGTAATAGTCAACTGAAAAGTCCTATGGCTAGACCCTAGGATAGTAAGGAGGAAACTAGACCTCAACCAAAAGTGAGGTCAAAACTATGCATACAAATTGAAAGACTGATTTTTTAAATATCAGCTAATGTCCATCCAAAGGCTTTTTTATATCTTCTCAAATTTTTGAACAACTGTTGTTCTTGCTTATTAGTTAATTATGAGGATAATATAATAGATAATGTAGATAAATCTCCTAAGAAAGCATTCTTCAAATGTGTTGGAAGTGTTTTCAGTTCTAGTTCAGGAGGTTTCTCATCAGATGAAATGAAATTTTTAGTACTTTCTATAAGATCTAATATTTCCAATTTTTTCTATCCAAATCTTCTTTACTCACTTCTGTAGATCATCTTGAATTTTATCCTTATCTTGATTATCGTCACATTCCTTTTCAAATTCTCTTTCAAATGTCTTTTTGAAATATTCATGGCTTAGATATTTATTAATATCCATTCTGAAGCATTCAATCTCTTGTTCTTTTACAGGGTATTATATTGATTTTACAATATTAAATGTAACCTCTTGATCATTAACTTTCATAGGTAGTTCTCCTTTCTGCACATCTATCAAAGCTCTTCCAGCGGCTAGGAATGGTTTTCCTAAAATGATAGGAATTTTTTTATCTTCCTCCATAGCTAATACAATAAAGTCTACAGGAAAGATAAATTTATCAACTTTTACCAAAACAAATTCTATAACTCTTTTAGATTAGGTAATCAAACGATCAGCTAATTGAAGAGTTACAGTCATACGTGAAATATCTCTTAAGCCCAACCTTCTAAAAATTGATAACGGAATAAGATTAATACAGGCTCCTAAATCACATAAAGCATTTCCAAAAAATCTATTGTCAATAGCACAAGGAGTTGTAAAACTTCCATGATCTTTGAGTTTTTCAAGAAGCTTTTTCTGGATTATAGCACTGCACTTCTCACTGAGTGCAACAGTCTCGTTATCTACAAACTTCCTTTTCATATTAGTATATTCTTCATGAACTTCACATAGCTTGGCATTTGTTCCAAGGCTTCAACTATTAAAATATTTATCGTTAATTTCCTCAACATCCCTAAAAATTTTAAAAATTGGTTTTTTTTTTCTGCTTCAATCTTTGAGGAAATGGAGGTGGTGGTCTTTCTACAGTAATTTTCATAAGATTAATAGGACTTTGTGACTCAAAATGAAAATCTTCACCAGATTTTTCATTTTCCACCTCATCTTTTTCAACCTCAACTTTCACTTCTTTTTGAACTCTGTTTTCTAATTCTTTCCACTTCTAAGTTGAATAGCCTTAATTTGCTCTTTGTTCTGATCTTTAGGATTTACTTCGACATTACTAGGCAATGTTCCTGGAGGTCTATTTCTAAGTGCGGTAGCAATACATTCCAATTGATTTTCCATGTTTCTAATTTGCAGCTCTTTGAATTTGTAATTGACTCCCCATTTGCATTATCACTTCTTCCATTGACAACTTTTCTCCTTACTCTATAAATATTAAATCCTGGAGGGTAATAAGGTCTATAAGTTAGATTTCCTTCATTGTTGGAGTTTCCCAATGGGTTCGCAGTGTTGTTTCCCCATTGCAGATTTGCAACATTAAAATTTTTATTACTCTAACTAAAATTTGGATGATTCTTCCAGCCGAAATTATAATAAGTGGCATAAGAATTATTAGAATGATTATTTATATTTTTTAAGCTCTCGTAAGTAGATTGAGATTATCATTTGTCCTAATAAATTTTCCTCAAGCACAGGTGTTGTCTGAGAATAATTCATTACATATTAGTCTATCTTCTTCAATATAACAGCTATTTGTGCAGCTAACATTAATATTGCATCAAAATCATGAATACTGACTACTCTTTTTGAATTTACCCTTTCAGAGGACCACTGAAAATTATTAGTAGTCACCTCTTCAATTAAAGAAAATGCTACGTCGACTAGTTTTAACATTAATGATCCACCAATAGTAGCATCAATTATCGTTCTAAGAGATCCAACTAATCCATTATAAAAAGTATGAATTATTAACTAAACTGGCAACGCATGGTGTGGACACTTTCTAAGGAGATCTTTTAATCTTTCTCGGGCTTAATAAATTGATTCCCTTCAAACTAACAGAAAGATGTAATATCTTTCTAAGCTTAGCAGTTTTTGAAGGTGGCTAAATATTTAGATAAAATTTTTTGTGATAAATCTCCTTAAGTTCTGATAGATCTAGGTCCTAGTGAGTTTATCCACATCTAAGTTTTATCCCTTAATGAAAAAGAAAAATGTCTAAGTCTGACGACATCATTTTATACTCCATCATTTTTAAATGTAGCACACAATTCTATAAAACTAATAAGGTGTAAATTAGGATCATAAGTTGGTGTTCCCCCAAACAGATTATTTTGAACCATTTTGATAATAGCAGGTTTAAGCTCAAATGAATTGGCAACTAGAGCAAGATTTTGTATACTTAAATGAATCTCATCTGCTGTAGGATTAACATAATCTCTTAAATGTCTGATGATGTTCTTTTTCATTTCTAGCATTATTCAAATTGCAAGCCATTTTGCTAATATGGTTTATCTCCTTTTGTTGTTTTTGAATTTTTCTAATTATTCTTTCTAACTCAGAATCTTAAGGTACTAAATTTTTAGATCTTACACTACACATAAACCGGTGCAACAAGTAATTTAAAAATAAGCTAACACACTTAAATAAGAAAACAATCAAAATAAACTATGAACACTCCTTTTTTTTAGTTTTTAGTTTTAAAAATAAAATTCTATAAATTATAAAAATAACTTACTACTACTTTGTGTTACTTCCCTGACAAAGATGCCAAAAACTTGATGCGAGTGAATTTAGTGTGTTAGTTTTGCAAATATTTTTCAATATTATAAAATACACACGTCAGATATAATAACAAAATATGCAATTAATCCTAATAAAATAACTTCAATTAAAGTAGTTTTATCTTTTAATAATCTTTAAACTGCCAAATCCCCTTTAATAATAACGTAAGTATATGTATCGCTCAAGTAATAAAGGGCTCTAATGGAGTCCAAGATATCGATCCCACAGGGAAGTTGGAAATGCCTGTAATAAGTTCCTAAAATTATGATGTAAAGTACTTTCTTAAAACTACAAAAGTAAAGTGCAAAGTTTGAATAGTAAGTAACAGGTTGCTAAATAAAATGCAGTTGAAAGACAAAGTTAACTAAACTAAATGCTAAACTTTCAAAAGTAAATTTACAAAAAATTATATCTAAGATATTGTGATGGAAAGTTCAAATTTAGGAAAGCATCCTTCCCCTTTACAATACGTATATGGTTTGTGAAGAAATCAAAATCATTTGAAAACATATATAAGAACTGCTTTGTGCCAATTAGGAGCTATCTTACTCTTTACCCTCTTTCGAGTGTATAAAGAACATTGACTAATCCATAGTTTGGTCCCTAATTCTGTAGTTAGGTTGGGAGGATAATGGCTGCCACTCCAGAGCTCCCACTACTCCCTCTGAGGGATAACAATCTCGCATTAGTTTCCAATCAACTGGTCCAAATTGGGGATTTTAATCTGTCACCTTTCAATCTCCAATTCTGCATACAACAAAGTATATTTTCCTATTTATTTGCACCTAATTCCATGGATAAAATACTCTCCCATGAAATCAAATCTGATTCTCCCCATGTTGTAGAAATTATAGCCCTTTTGGAACATATGTTTCTCAACACATTTTATCATTTCAATTGGCTAGATCAAAAATTAAATGAAGATCGGAGTTAAAATCATCACAAATTATTGACATGTAAATCCATATAAAATAAAATGAATTCCTCACAGAACCATATTTCAGAGTAGGGAGAAGGATAAAGAAGACTACTCAGAATTCATGAGAAAGATACAACAAAATACAGATTTTGTTAATAGAACAAGTTTACAAAACAAAAAAAATAAAAGACACAACTTATCTCACAAACCTTCTCAATCAAACTCCTAGATGTTCTCTCCAAGCCTTTCTCTCTTTACTAGCACTCTCAATTCTCTCTTAGAAGTGTAATGAAAAGAAATCTTTCACCTTTCCTGTCCTCTTACAATCCTTGAAGAGAATCTCCAAGCCCTTGCCTTTCTCTCTCTCTCTCTCTAACTCATGCCACACACCTCTACTCACCCCCTTCCTTTTTTATTAAAGGCTGCCTCCCTCCAAAAAGAATTAAAAATTCCCTAAAAAATTCTCTCCAAAAGTCAAATCTTTTGAATCCAAATGTTATGTCCATTGATCCAAAAGAGATATACCTTCATAAAAGAACCTTCCAAAGTGTCTAGATACATTGAATTACTCCAAGGGGTGTTTAAAATAAGTGCCCCTTTTAAAATTTGAGCAAAATTTTGTTTGAACCGACGTAATCCACAAAAAATCATCCCCGACGGATCTGGCTCCAAATCTAGCACATCATGCGCCAACTCTCTGTCAAATGGTGCATCTGGCGCCAATCTAGTGCATTATGTGCTAATTTACTGAAGACCACACTATTCTGAGCTGTGACGCATCTGGCGTTGATCAGGCGTAACTGGCGCTGATGTGGCGCATCATGCGCCACAATTTGAAAGTGCAATATTACCAAAAATAAGCATAAAATATATACTTAAAATAAAGTATTATTGTGCTATTTCATTTTTCAACTTTTTCTTCAATTATTCTTTCCTGGATTATCTTGAGATTTAGAGGACTCTCCTGAAAGTCCTCCCTCTATACATCAAACTCAGTAGCAAGGGCTGCAATGACACCAGATGCTTTGGACTCTTGCTTCATTCCCCAATCCTGCTATGGACTCATCAAATAGTACTAGTACGGTGACCTTAAGTACCCATACCTTATTTTTTGATGGTGATGTCTTGAGATGGGGAGAGTTAACAGGGACATCAGTGTGTTGGAGAGAGGTACGTTCCATGTGGTGCAGACCAAATACAAAACCTGGCAACTTCTTTACTTTCTCCTTTTTCGGGACATTTTTATGATCGATAATTAGTAGTATCCTCAGACCCAGACGTGACTTGGCCGGTTCATGTCCTGCAAACCTTAGAGTAGCAGTGTTAATTAAATTGGTGGTAGTGATGAAAATACTAACTCTGCTTCCTAGATGAAATCTGACGGGAAAGTGAGCTAGAAAAACTTCAGCTAAACTTTGAGCTGTCTGGAAGATCTAATATCCTTCAAAATTTATTTTTTTCTTTATGGGGATATCACACATCCCACCGCTTAAGTAGCTCAACAGCTGAAGATCCTTCTTTGATAGCCAATCTCTGAAATATTGTATGGACTTTGGTGATAGGAGTAAGTTTAATAACTCTTGAGCAGACAAATGAGAGGATAACAGACGTCCAAGGTGTCTGGGTAGCAGTAGTCTTAACCTTCCTGCAGTAAGGGAAATATTGAGGATAGTTCAGGTTAAACTCAACAGCTGGCTCCTATACTTTTGAAGCAGTGACTTTCATGATGACAAATGAAGCCTTTCCATGTATGACTTTGAGTTCCTCGAATGTGGCTCCAAACTTGATGGTGGGGGTGACATTACGGGCATCGCGGCTAGTCGACAAGTTGTAGGAGAAAGTGAGCATTGAGAGCGCCATTGCAACAGCTTCAAAAAGAAAGTTTTGGGGTTACTATTTGCCTAATACCTTGTAATTCTAGTGCAAACACTAAAAACTAACAAGGGGCATTCTGTATACTAGGCAAGTCTTCCTTATTTTTATTTAGTTTTAGCATGTGAGACTTTAAAGATTTAGTAAGGTAAATTAAGAGTATGATAACTTAATTGATTAAAAAAGAAAATTTAAAAAGAAAACAAATGCAAATATTTAATTTAATTTAAGTTAAGAAGCAGCAAACCAAACCCAAAAATATATGAGGAGAAAAGTAAAGTTTATGACCCAATGCGGGACCAACTTCACAATGCACGTCACCTAAGTGAAACTACTTCACCAACACACCTATCATGGGTCCGACCGCACACAAAGATAAAATTTCTAATGAACTCTTGAACTTCTCTGTTCAAAGGTGATTGAACAGACGGTCCTGAAGTTGGAAAGAGTTGATCGTACTTACCCAAGAAAGAAATGGGTGAGGCATGTGAACGGAAGAAGGGTAATCTAGCCTATATGGGACATGGACACATTACCGATGCATGAAGACAAGACTCCCTGATCATAATGAAGAGAGAAACTATTCCTCAGCAGAGTCGCTAGAAGTTGTTGATCATTAAAAGTTAGAAATTATTTGTCGCCGGAGTGAATATTTCGACGCCTAGTTTTAAAAGATATTTAATTTAATATATATAGAATATTTTTATTTTTGAAAAATACAAGATCTAACTGATCTCATATGCTCAATAGTTTAAATGATCAAGCACAACACCACAAGTAATATGTCTACCTCGAATGATAGATGCACTACTTGTTGATGGTGCTCGATTAAATAAACTAAAGAATATTTGAAATCCATTTAAGTCTGTGAAAAAACTATTCTTTATGTTGACCAACAAGTTCCCCTATTTAATATAAAAAAATTAAATTGTGTTTATATTAAGCTAGGTTCTTAAAGTTTCTTATAAAGGAAAGCCCCTATAGTTAATTACATACTAGATAACCAAAGTCACTTAAGAAGACTCTTAATTTAGATCAGTGAATATTATCTTCAAGTATTTCAAGGGCTAGGACTTTTCAAGGAAAGTCTAAAGTCAATAAGGATTTTAATGCCCAGAGTTAATGTAGGGCCTAAAGTGTTTGGAAGTGTTTATCAATTAATTAAGTCCATCTTCTCTAAACCCAATTAAGACAATTCTTACATTTCAAACCTAGTTCATTATTAGGCCCTTTTGATTTTAATTTATTTTTTTAAAGTAATTTTCTAATAATTAAATATTAAGTAAAATGAAGTCCTAATTCTCATTAATATGAAACTTAACATCTAATCATCAATAAGTGGGCTTTAAATGAGTGAATTATTATTTTCATAACTTAAGCTCAATACCTTAGGATCATCTTAATTGAATTATCTTCCAAATTATGACAATTATCAAAATTACAATTTTACGCTTATCATGAAAAGGATGACAAATTTGTTTCTACCTCTTAGCCCTTTATGTTTCAATCATCCATCAACCAAGATATTTTATTATAATAAATATTACCCATTTACCCTTGATTAATCCTAAAATTTAATTATGGTAATAAAATCCAAAATTAATATTTTGCCCCTGGGGCTCCCTATTTTATAACTTATCAAATAAAACGTAAGTGACCTTGAAATTTCTATGGAGACTCAATCATGAGTTAATTAAAATATCAGAGGAGAGAATGTGGTCTACTAGTTTTTTATTTAATTTAAAAATAGTATTTTTCAATATTAATTTCTTTAATTAATCAAAGTAAGATTTTTTGGTCATAAAGGAATTATTATAGGTTTGCCTAGGTCAGAACAACACTTAGACAAAACTCAAGATTTTTCAAATTACATTTTAATTAGTATAATTATTTTAATGATTTTTATTGATTCAATTAAATAGAAAATAATTTTAAATTAAAAAAAATATTTTTTATATTTTTATTAAATCTCTCTAAGTCCAAAAAACTTAGAGAAACAAAAAAATTTATTTTTATAATTTTTAATTTATTTATTTATTTAGTTTATTGGAAAATTAGGGAAAATACAATTTTAGCCTTTAAAAAGCTATTTTTAACTTAGAAAAGTTAAGAAAAGTATTCTAATGAGTCCAAAGTGATCAAAAAGTAATTAGGGACATTTTGAAGCATTTTTATATTTTTGAAGTTCTTAATTATTTTTAATTCAAAATATAACTTAAAAGGAAAGTATTTTCTCAAAAATATTTTTTATTTTTCCTAAGTGCCTCTCATCACAAGGAACTCAAAAACAACTTTTCATAATTTTTTTAAGTATATTTAATTAAATATAATTATTTTTATACAAAAATATAATTTTTTTAGAAAATCAACTTTAATACTTAAACTAAATCAAATAAATTTTAAATTTTTACAGAGAGTGAACATAATTTTTCTACATAATGTGGAAATGATTTTATTAATTTTTAAATAACATTTAATTCAAATAAATTAATACAGACTATAAGCATTTAGGTAGCTATAAAATATACAAAATCATCCAAATCATGTTGATCTTTTTCCTAAGCTTCTCTGACAATAGAAAACCTACTAAAATTCATCACAAAAATTTTCGTATGGTATTTTAATTTTTATAATTATCTAATCCAAAATAGCCATCCAAGCTTGGAAATTAGAGTTACATGCACAAAAAAGTTCTATAACCTTGGAAAAATTAGAGAACATCTCCTCTATCATGAGGAATGAAAACTAAAAGTTTCAAGCTATGGTGGATAGTATTTAATCAAAGAAAATTAAATTACCTCAGAGGCTATTTAATTAATTAAAAATTAGGGAGTCATTAAATAATTTTTATTTTGGTGCACATTATTCTCATGCGTTCACTGAGCAAGAGGGTTATTTTATTTTATTTTTATGATTTTTCTATGCAAAGATATGAGTTTTTAAAGTTTTAAAATTAAATAAAATAATTTTAAAACTCATTTTCCTACTTATCCACGTCAACTTAGGTAGCCCCGAACTGCGCACGTGTCTTCTTCTGATTGGGAGCTGCCAGTAGGGTCACCTCGCTGTTCATGCACTAAAAGTTCATCCAGTGCCATCTGGTCCATTCATCCAATACACGCTTGATCATATGGTCCTCTATCATCGTCTTCAATTAACCAAACTCATAAGCTGTCCAAATTCTAGACCTAAGATCTCGCTCAATACTTAACCAAATCAAGTGTGGTTTGTTCTTACACCTGCATCTACTTAAGAAGAACACATCTATACGGTTACAATCCTATGAAATTAAAGTTATCTTCACAATTGGTGAAACTAAGTTAAAAAATAGTATTAATGCTCAATATCTTAGCTTAAGAGGTGAGGCCTTTATTGGGTGCTTGTGGAAGCTTCCTTGTGATCTGTCAAACCTTCTCCAAGTGTGTGTTTGAGCTGAAGTAGGGTCTAGGTAGGTGTTCAATGAAAAGGTGGAACAACTTTTGTGTAGGAGTGGGTTAGAGAGCTCAATAGAGGGGGATTTTGATGAGGAACTTCCTCTTTTGGTCTAAGGAAGCTTTTAGATTTAATTGGAAGCTTGTGGGGTTTTGTGGAATGATAGAAAATGCACTAGACTTTGAACTCAAAATTGAGCTCTCACAGAGGGATTCAGAGGGGGAAAATGGTGAGCTTGAGCTTAGAAGTTCTTGAAGAGTCTCTAAAAGCAATTGGACAGAGTCTCCCCAAGGAATATATTTAGATTTTTTTTTTTGCTGTAGAAGAGGGAGTTTAAATAGCCATGGAAGGGGTGAAGCTCAAAGCTTTAATTTTGGTACAAATAGTAGCTTATGTGAAGGGCTGAAGAATGCCAAAGACCGATTGGGATGAGCCAGCTTGGATGGGTGAATTTGAGTGCATTTAGGTGAGAAGGCTCTCTCAATTTGGGGTTTTCTGGATACTAGGCCGATCGGTAGGGCCAGTGTAGTGGTCAGAGGAGTTAGGGGAGCCAGGAAAGGGTTAATGATGATTAACCCTCAATGGTTAAGGCTGATGGCAAGTGTATCATGGTTTAAGACAAAAATGGTAGGAGATACCTTAACTCATGGGACCATTGGTCCATGACTCATATAGGGTGGGCTAGGTGGGTCTATCTTGGTCACTAAGATCTAAAGGGTGGCTGTGGTGGCTTTTGCTTGATCAATTTGATTTGGTTTGGTCAACTTTAGAGTACGGGTTCAATTTTGGACATTTTGGCTTGAAGTTAGGTTTCGGTCAAGCTAGTCATGGCATTGAGCTCAATTAATTGATCAAAATGATGTAGATGATTGTCATAAATGGTTTAGAGAAATAATTGAGTGATTTTGAGTTGATTTAGATGCTCAATTTGATGGATTTTGGCTCAAGGTTAATTTTGGTGCATTTGGGTTAGCCTTAGGTTTAAATTGGGATAGGGCTTTGGTTAAACCCAATTGATCATTGAAATTGGTCCAAGAGATTGTCGTGAAGAGCTTTGGATCTAATTGAGTGGAAATTTTGGTGTTATGAAGTTCAATTTAATGGAATTTAGATTTTGGGGAAAAATTGGGGGCTTTGGTCCACGTTGAATTTGAGTGAGATCGGGGCTTGAACAAGGCCAATTGAGGATTTAATTTCATGTGTGTGAGTGTTGTAAAGAGTTTAGGATTTAAAATTGGGGCAATTGGATAGGTTTGGGGGTTTGATTTGGTGAAATTTTGGCTTAGGTTCAAATTGGGGATTTTGAATTGGGCTTAGTATTTAAGTTTGAAATTGGGTCCAATTGAACTTGAATTTGGTTTCCATCAATTATTGGCATAATGAATTTGAGTTTTAAAGTGAAATTGGGGAAAATTGGGAACAAATTGGTGTCCATTTGGGGTGAATTGGGGCAATTGGACCTTTAAGGGCAATATGGGGATTTTGGTCAAAATTGGTCATATTGGTCAAATTACGGTCAATGGAGTGGTTCAAAATGGCTTTGGGGATATTTGAAATGATTTTGAAGTTTGTGGGGACATTTGAATTGATTTTTGAGGTCAAAAACACAACCACCCTATTTGAGCCGTGGACAAATAGAATTCCCTACTTTGGGTCCTCCATGTACTGGTCTCAGCTCAACCCTAGCTTATGGCTAGTGGCCTAGGAGACAATCTAAATGAGTTTTCAAAAAATTTGAGCAATCAACTAAGAATATTTAACTAAAGCCTGGGGTTGTGAGTGTAATTGGGAGGAATCAAGTTTGTTTGTGTGTGAAACTAATCAAGGCCACCCCACCTAGGGTCCTCCCTAAGGCAAAACAGTCCTATGCGGACTCTCCTTGAACTCCCCCATACCAGCCCCAACTACTAAATGTTAGAGGTTAGGACGAATATGTGGAAATTAAAATTGAGCAAAGAAGAGTTTAAATTTTGTAATGGTGAGGGTTCCATCACTAGTCCTCTAAGAATAGTCATCAATAAAGTCTTATGGC
Organism: Phalaenopsis equestris; assembly: GCF_001263595.1. Classification (NCBI taxonomy): domain Eukaryota; kingdom Viridiplantae; phylum Streptophyta; class Magnoliopsida; order Asparagales; family Orchidaceae; genus Phalaenopsis; species Phalaenopsis equestris. Next base: position 81,282 of record NW_018246307.1, read on the forward strand.
TAAGGAGGAAACTAGACTTCAACCAAAAGTGAGGTCAATAATTAATCCACTGAAACTAAATTTATCTAGGAATGATTAAGTGAGCAACATAACAAGTCCGAATGAACACGATTATAAAAGTTGTTTAGGGCTATTCCCTGAACACTTTTATGATCTTTTTGGATATTTTGAAGTACTATTAGTTTTATTATCCTTTGCTCAAGAAAATCACCCATTAAAACTTTTATGGACCCTCCAAGTTACACCTCAAAACCTGATAATTCACCTAAATCAATAAAAATTCCCTACGCTACTTATCCTACATTAATTGACCCAATACTCAAGGATTTGAGTCTTCTTTAAGGTATTTAAATCGTTGTGAGCAACTGGGGGGTTTTCGCCCCATATGGATCATCGGGCTTTTGTAGGTCTGAGGTCTAGTTGGTTAGGGCAATGATGATAATGATAATGTGTGTCAAGACTAGGAAAAAGATGTGGGATTTTAGAATAGTATCTCCTACCTCAAGGAAGTTTAATAAAAGGAGAGGATAAAGATCGATGATACTATTCGACGACTCTTCAGAATGATTGCCCCTGATATTGTTAGATTTTCTCTAGTCCTAGCTCGATTAAATTGATTAACCTGTGGACTACATCCCTCTACAAAATGTTTAAAAAAACTTCATTTGCATAATAAAAGTAAATTTTATATGCATGAAAATTAAATTTAATAATGAAATTTATGAAGGTGCATGGTTAATCACTTGGATCGAGGCTAAGACTACCCTCCGTAGATTATCGGGTAGTAGCTCTCACTTAAGGTCAGAAAGCACACAGTCTAGCTCTGAACCCCAAGCTTTACTAATGTCTTACACCCAGTTCTAAACTTTTATATGTGACTATGGGCTTTCTCTTACTTGTGTTTTCTTGCAAATCATTTTCTGACTTTTATTCCTCGTACCAAATATTCTCATTTACTTTCCTGCAATTTATTTAAATCTCTTGCAAATATATTATACTTTATGAGTCTAATCATGCAATGGTAGCATAAGCCCAGATACATATTTATTTTAAGCGATGTAATTTTACTTATTTACTTTACAACCTTTTTTTCATCTGCATTTATTTACTTTACCTACAAAATATGTACCATAACTAAATAAAATTATAAAACCATTCTCAAAATTAAACACAACTTTTTAAAGCAAAGACAACAAAATAATAGTTTCTTAATATGTCCTTTTGAATTAATGGGAGTCCCTAAAAGATGAGGTAACCCACAGTTTCTAAGGAGATCTCCCCATTTTAAATGAGCTTAACAACTAGTTTAGATTAAAAAAATTTATAAGAAAATAGTGGTACTAGAATGAAGGAACCGTGAGATCCTAAATATTGTCTCTCAAACCAACTTTACCCCCCCTTCCCCCATAATTCTTGAATAATAACAAAACTTGTCCCTTAAATGGTAAAACCATTTAAACCTTTACACTTTAGGAATGCTACTTCGACGAGGAGCTTGGAGCTAACTTTGTGGGAAGCATGACATGGTGTACAAAACAATAACCTCAAGAGATCAAATGGATCTACAACAGTGATGTTTTCTTAGAATTAAATAATAAGCCATAAGACTTTGAGGTTGTTTGCCTAGTGCAACATAAATTTTAACCTTATATTTAGGCCTTCGCATAGCCCTGTTGTGCAATTTAAGCCCTAACTCACATTAGGATCTGAGGTGTCATTTTTTATGACATAAATCCTTCTTTCTTCCAGGCTATTTGTATGATTATGTCATGCAAGTGTAAGACCTAAATAATAATAATTGATAGGATGAAAAATTTAATAATATCTCTTCAAAATTGAAGCCAAACCATAAGATAGCTTGGGAAGTCACCGAGGTTCTCCTCAGAATCTGTGACATCCCCTAGTTTCCTCCCTTTGGATTCCACAATAATTATTCCCAACTTGAGGTTTACCCATTTGATACTCCTTTGTCCGATTTTGAAAACTCCTACCCTTTTAAATTTTTAAAGATAATACTTTCTGATCTAAATCAAGAGTTTTCTTAGGTGAACTTAATCATTTAAGTTGTAATTAACTATGGGGGCTTGCACTTATAACTAACTTTAGAACCCAGCTTAATATAAAACTTATTTAATTCTTCATATTTGATAGGGTAATTTTGTTGGTCAACATAAAAAAATTTTTTCATACCAAAAAATGATGTCATAAATTCTTTATTTTATGTAATTGAGCCTCATTAGCAAGTGATGTGTCTATTCCTTGAGGAAAATGCATTGCTTGCGATTTTGTGCTCATTTATTTGGACTATTGTTTATATGATAGCGGTTTGCTATTGTATTTTCAAAATTAAAATATTATTTTCCAAAACTATATATTAAATTAAATTAAAAATATATTCTCCCAATTTGGCGACTGACATAACATTTACCATCTTTTCCTTTATCAGGATACTTTATTGATTTAAGAAAATTAAATGTAACTTTCTGATCATTAACTCTCATGGTTAGTTCCCTTTACTAGATCTAAAGGAGGGAGTACATCAATCTTTGGACCAAAGGATGAAGCACCCTTAGTAGCCAACTAGTTAGGACATTTGTTGCCTTCTCTAAGGATGTGGCTCCAAAGAATTTGTAGGGTGTAAGTGGCTAATAAGTGGCTACCATATTGGTGATCTGCTTAAAAAGAGAGGCGAGAAACTAGGGGGGAGGTAGAAGCTCCTTGATGGCTTGAACAAACCAAGAAGAGTCCAGCTCTAAGTGTAGATGTTTCCAACCCATGGCAGCAACAAATTTAAGAGACCAAGCAACAACTTGAGTTTCAGCATGCAATGCTTTAATTGTCAAAATAGGAGAATGAAAATACAAAAGGCACTTCCTAGTATGGTTCTTGAATATCCACCAAATACCAGCACTATTCCTCTTTAAAATGCCATCAGTATTGATATTTATCTAAGGTTGCAAAGGTTTTTTTCCAATGGAATGACGTAATGTTTAAATGATAAGGAAGAGAGTTGTGTGGATCCTTATCACACGACTACTCATAATTTTTAACCTTGTATCCCATGAAGTTTATGATCTTGAAAATATAGGAGTGACATTTTATATTAATTTGAGCAAAATTAATAGAACAACCTTCATATTTAATACCATTTCTTGCCATCCGAACGACCTGGTTCTAATTCCATTGTCTCCAGTAGTCAGGAAAGTTATAATAGTAGATAAGTTGATGTGGAAGGTTAAACCTGTTAATCACCTATAACCAAACTTCTTTAATAGTGGGACAGGAGAAAAAGAGATTTGAGAAAGATTCCTCCTGCTCGTAGCAAAGATAGCACTTTGAAGGGCCCTTTAACCCCTTAAGAGTAAGGATGTCATCAGTAGGAATGATTTTGTGAAAACATCTCCAAGCAAAGAAGGACATAGAAGGGCTATGGAATTTCACCCACATGGTTTTGCCCCAATCCTATGAAGACCAATGGTACAAAGTGTAGAAAGCATATGTAGTGAGAGAGATTTGGGGATGATTCCTGGTAACAATTCTGTCAGGTAGAAGGGTGGTCACAGGGAGCTGACTGATTTGGTGCAATTTTTCAGAAACCACCATTGTAGCCAGCAAATCTTAGTTCCATTGTTGATTTAACCAGCACTTCTGAATTGAAAGACTGAAGGTGAGGTCAAGAGTCATGGAGGAAAGCTTGCCATTAAGTAACCATTTATCAAGCTATAAATCAACTTTTCACTTCCCCAACATCCCAAATGAATAAATCTTCAACATCAATTCTGACCTTAAGAATTTCAGTCCAAATTCTTGAGTCCCCAGGTTTCTTAAGAGTGGTCACCGGATGGGAGTGCTTGCAGTACTTCAATCTCATGAATTTGGCCCACAACTAGGTTTGATCTCTAAATTTGATCCATAGTTTGCAATTAAAAATATGGTGTAATTACTGGAAGGATTTAATGCCTAAACCTTCATCTGAAAGGGGGAGGCATAGTTTTTTCCCATCTCAACCAATGAAATTATTTATGATTTCCCTCCCAAAAAAATTTGTTTAGCATAACCTCCAAGGTCTTTTGGGTACTCTTTTTCATTTCAACATTTGCATTATATACATAGAGAAAGAGGATAATTTTAAATAAAGTGAGTCTTCCACCCTATGAGAGTGCTTGTTTGGAGACTTTGGATACTACCTCATCAAATTGGGTCTGCCTTTTCCTCCCCTTGACTAATTGGACACCAAGATAAAGAAGAGGGCAGGTAGCAAACTTGAAACTTGTATAATCCTTAATCCAATTATTTGAAGTAGAAGTGAGCTTCTTGCTGAAGATTAGTTGACATTTGTTGTGTATCAAAAAGAAACCAGAGAGTTATTGGAAATGATCCAACAGTTTGTACACCTTCTCTGCTACTGGTTTGATTAGAAGCCCAGAGAGATAATCCAGAGAAATTGGCTTTATTAGCAAATCGAGGTGCTCCTGTTCATAAAAATGATGATTGAGAAGCCTAGAGAGATAATCCATAACCAAGATAAAAATGTAAGGAGAAAGGGGGTCTTCCTGTTTGATGCCTCTGGAAGCTTGAAATAATCCATGAGAATTACCATTCACCAGGATAGTATAGTAGTTATTCTGAAGCCAACTTTGGATCAGCTGATAGAAATGATTATTAAAGCTTCTAGCTTGAAGAACTTCAAAAATGAACTTCCAACTTATAGTTTCATAGGCCTTGGATAAATCCAGCTTGTACATAAGATTTCCTACTCTACAAGGTCTATCAATATCCAATAGGAGCTCTTGGGTGAGTAAAACATTATCTGTTATCTATCTACCTGCAACAAAAGCAGATTGGTTAGGGCAATCAACGAAGGCAGATGGGGTTTTAATCTATAAACCAGCAACTTACTGATGAGCTTTGACAACACTGTTGTGAGAGAGATAGGCCTGAAATGATCCCAGGAAGACTTTTGATCACTCTTAGGAATCAAGGTAAAAGTAGGCATGTATCAGCTCCACTAAAAAGGTTTGAACAGCCTCCACAACCTCCCTCTTGACTATAGGCCAAGCTTTTCTATAAAATGTAGAGGTAAAACCATCAGCTTTTGCTTCCTTGTCACCATCTACGGAACATAGTGCTTGCCAAATTTCCTCTTCATAAGGGATAAAGGTAAGATCCAAGTTGCTTGTTTCACCAAATTTATCATTAAGAAGGGTTGGATTGAAGTGTTGATGGGTTGAAACATCAGGCTGACACAATAGGGTCTGAAAATGATTGATAGCATTTAAAGAAATTTGATCAGGATCATGAATCCAGCAACCATTATTATCTTTGATCCTCAAGATTGTATTAGAGTGTCTCCTTTATTTAATGCAAGCATGATAGAATTTAGTATTTCTATCACCATCTATAAATTTCTTCAATGCAGCCTTCTGCTTGTAGAACTGCTCTTCCCACTAAATAGCTCTAAGAAAGTTGGCATTAGCAGGAAGAAGGGATTGTTCATCTGAATTGCATAATTGAAGTTCCAATCCAACCTTCTTAACACCCTGTTCAGCCTCCTCAACGTTATCTATCAAATTGCCAAAACAATTCCAGTTCCAAGATTTTAAATGCTTTGCCATAGACTTCTGAAATTGTCATAGTCTGATCCATTGATGAGGGAGTTATCAGAAATCCAAACAGATTGGAGAAAGGGGAGAAATTCAGGATGTTTGAATGAGACATTGAAAAATCTAAATCTGGGAATTGAGGAGGCTTGAGTGGGGGAAATAAATATCAAAAGGGACTTGTGGTCTGAGCAGGTATAGGGAAGTTGTGAAACAGTAGTCTGAAGGATAGTTTCAAGCTAAGCATGGTTAACAAGAAATCTGTCAATTCTTTCATGGAGCTTTCCTCTCTTCCAAGTATCAAGGGGTCCCTGATGAGGTAGTTCAAAAAGATCAGCAGTTCTAATGTTGTCAGAAAAATTCAACATCTGATTTAAATCAACTGGTTTACCTCCCCATTTTTCATTGAATCTGACAACACTATTAAAGTCCTGGCCAATAAACCAAGGCCCCTTTACGGAAAGTTTGATCTGGTGAAGCCGCTGCCAAAGAACTATTTTATCTCTTGATGAACTGCCTGTATATACAAAAGTAGCTATAGTCTGAAGAAATTCCCACTTCAAGGATACATGTAAGAACTGTAGATGAATGCCCAAAAGCTATAGATTGACCTCCTTTCTATAAAATAGCCAAATTTTATTGTTAGGATTATTCAGAAACATAAATTGAGGGAACTTCTTAATGATTCTATTAGGAGTGCTGTGAAACTAAGGTTCCAAAATGGCAAAGCCAATTAGCTTGTGTATCTTAAATAAATTTGTTATCCTAATCAGGGAATGTGGATCAACAATCCCCTTGATATTCCAACACAATAATTTAGTCATAAGATGTAAAGGAGGATCCCCATGTCTGCCTTATAGAGGCCTGTTTAGGAAGGGGTACAGTCACCATAATTAATAAAGAATGTATAAATTCATGGGAAACATTTTTCCTTCTCCTACTTCTAAGGACTTCCCAATGTGCTTCAAGGGACTGACATAGAGGGGGAAAATCATCTTCACTGATGGAAATTACATGATGTGGCATTCCATCATAAGCCAACACCCCAAGCCCAATAGGAATAAAAAAGGTGTCTAAAACTGTAGCACTATAGGTGTCAACAGGTAAAGGACAGTAGATTGATGGTGGAAAAGGTTGAATGATAGGGAGAGTATGGGTATAAGATGTGGGGAAGAATTGTATAGAAGGACTATCAAGATAGTTAGAGTTAGGGACAAGGCTATGTTCAAGGGATAAGGAGTGGGGTTTAAGATAAGTGAATTAACGAGAAGGAAGCAGGTGAGGTGCATAAGGGATGGAGGACCTCTGAGGGTTAGCATAATGAGAGAAGTCAAGAATTTTACTGATAAACCTATGGAGGTTACTAAAACTCATAGTCTCAAGATTAACAAAACACCAAAAGTTATAAATTCTATTAAGATTTTTCAATCTTTTTAAAGACTGAGGATGGGCAAGTTCTCATATGTACCAATAGAAAAGGCTAATCATTAAGGGGATTAATTTGGAGTGAGGGCTGAGATCTTGATCTAGTTCTTCCTCTAGAAGAAGGAGGAGATGGGTCAGCTTTCATCTTGCCTCCAGTAACCATTGTAGCAGCACCAATTTGTAGTCTCTACACTTCAGTAGCCTGTTTCTTTTTCCTCTTAGATGTGTGCACTTGCCGGTCCTCCTCCAAAAGGTGATTCATTTTATCAATATTTCCTTCATCAGAAGCCTGCAGATCATTAGTATCAGTCAAAGAAGTATTCTTTATTTCCTCCATTCCTTAAATAGGAGAGCAGGTTAAAGGGGTAATGATAGTAACATTATTGAGTTCTTCTCTTAAAATTCTAGGGGATGTAGGAGATGGAGCATTGGAATCAAAGGGAGTAGTAGAACTTTGAGAAGTATCCAATAACCCACCTCCAACTTCCACATGCTAGGGTGCCAAAGCCAAAGGGGTGATAGTTGGTAAAGAGGGTTCCTATGCAGTAACTTTCTCTATAGTGGGAGGAGTTCTTTTAGAGGGAGGGTGCAGCCTATAACACCTATCCTGGGTATGCCCAAATATTTTACAACGTTGACCGTAATATGGTCATTGCTCAAGTATAACTTCCTGCCAAAACCCTTCCTTCTCAGATCCCATCCAGATTCTCTTCCATTATGGAAGGGTGATGTCCCTTTCAATTAAGATTCTAGCCAAAGCAGGTTTGGCCTCGTTGTATGTGGGGACATCAGCCTTTAGAGGCCTGCCAAGAGCACGACTAATATTAAACAAGGCATTTAAGTTGAAAAATGGGAGAGGAAGACAAGGCAATTTGAACCAGAAGGGAACCACAGGTGGTTCTTTACTGGGGTCAAAGCTAGGTGTCCATTTTAGAATCTTCATGGTGGTTTCTGAAATTAGTAAAAATTGCTTGGCAAATAGTCTAGCATAGTCCTCTTCAACTGACAATTGTATGTGTAAATGTCTACCATCAAGCAGACCTAGCTTCCATGCCCTAATGAATTTCAGAGAGTCAAAATATTTCCTTACAAGTTCCATTTTAGGATGTCCCAACTTAAATTTTCCCACAAGTGTAAGCTTAACTTCTTCATTCAATGAGTTAATTTCTTGTTGTGAGAAGAAGATGGCTGGTTCTCCTTCTTTGTTGCCTAAAGGATGGATACAAGGGCAATCCCCCTTACCAGCAACAACATCATGAAAAGCTTGAGGGAAAACTAACATATCCATGTCTTGGAGGATATCCGTACATTCGCCAACTACCCCTACATAGGTGGACTTAGTCTACTAAGCATTAATTTTAATGTCTATCTGTGTAACCATAGAAGGAGCAACACAAGAGCTGTAACCAAAAAACTATTGCACCTTCAACAAAACTGGGAACAGGAACCATAATAGCCAACACTGGACAAAACCCACTTGGAAGCAAGAGGGAAGCACAACCACAAGAAACCACAAAAGAAACCAGTAAACAGGCCTAAAAAAAACCAATGGAACAGTGCTTCCAAATTTCAAAAACCAGAACCCGACAAACATACAAAACACAACAAACAGGGAGCCCAACACAAAAGAAGCTCCTAAAAGACTCCCTAGGAGCAGGAAAACTCTTCTCCACCTCCAACTCACCAGCCAGTCGTGAAGAACCTCCATGACGGAAACCCAAGTAGAGCAATCATTTGTTCTGTTAGGGTTTAGACCCTAGCAATGGCAGTTGTTGACTGATTTGCTCATTTAGTGCCCTTCTTCCTATAGTTACTGTGTAATTTTGTCCACTTTATTGCACTAGTGAGGTTGGTTTTGTCATTAGTGTGGTGTTTTTCCATTTTATGGTTTCACGGGTTCCTCCTTTTTCAAACTTCGGCTAGGTTATTTTTCCATTGAAGCTCACTCCTCTATTTCTTCATTATCTGTTGTAATGGAGAAAACCCTCACTCAAGCTAATCCAGAGTTTGTTGTTAAATCTTCTTTTACTGAATTTGTTGAAATTGGTGCTGCAAGTTTGGGGGAAAGATTGTTGTTCCCTCAGGAATATCACGATTCCTTTGTTAGCAATGAGGTTTATCCCCTTTTTAAGAAAGGCAGCAGGTAGAATGGGAAGGACACACTAGTCTTCACTGAAGCTGAGGCCAATGAACTGAATGATAGGTGCAAGTTCACACTGATAGGAAAGTTTCCTTTGGGTCATCCTAAAATGGAAATAATTAGGAAAACATTTGATGCCATGAAACTTTTGGGCTCTTTTAAATTGGGTCTCTTTATGGTAGGCATGTGATGATCCAATTGGTAAAGGTGGAAGATTATGCCAAGATCTCTAAAAAGATTATCTATATTGAGGAACAACCAATGAAATATTAAAGTGGACACCTGAGTTTGATCCTTCACAAGAACCCCCATTATACCTATTTGGTTCAAGCTTCTGGGGCTAACATTACAATATTTCCAACATAAGGTTATTTTTTTCCATTTGTGCTCTTCTGGGAAGACCTATGAAGCTAGACATTTCAACATTTATTCTGTTTAGGCCATCAGTTACAAGAATACTAGTTGAAAGAGATATTACACTCCCTTCTATTAAGGAAGTCTGGTTGGGGACTGAGCACAATGGGTATTGGCAACCCATTATAACTGAGCAAACACCCTACAATTGTAATCACTGCAAAATGTTTAGGCATTATGATGATAAATGTTAAAGGCTTCACCCTCAGTTAAGTCAAGGAGAACAGACAATACTATTACAAAAGAAAAGGAACCTTCTCCAGCTTGTGATAATATCTCTACTGATCTGCCCAGAAATGATGATTATATCAGTGCCACCACTATCATCCCTTCTCCTTGATATAGATCCAACTAAACCCCCATATGTGGTGGTGCAGTAGGTTGGATTTAACTCTAAACCTATTTGGGATGAATCTGCTGATGTTGAAGTAATAGATCTTCAAGCAGCCTCTTAAGCCCCCTAATCAATTCTTTTTGATAATTATGAGGCCCCACTAAATGAAATTCACAAGGTGACCGATGCACAATGCTCTAAACTGCATCAGTTAGGTGGTCAGGTTATGAATAAGAACACATAAAGTCTTACAGATGAATATCAAGTACAAAAGAGTAGTAAGAAGAAAAAGAAGGGAAGGGTTGAGCTACAACATCTCTTGAAAGACCAAACCTCTTTTGGGGAGAACCCTACAACAATTCTATCTGATCCCTTCCCCAGAACTAGAGGTAAGGGTAAAGCCCTTTCCCAATGATTCAATTCTTATGTTAGAACATTAGGGGGGTTTCCCACCTCTCATCCCTTAAAGGATTAATATATCTTTTCAAAACACACAAACTTTGGTGCTTTGCTCTTTTTGAGCCAATGATCTCCAAATACGCCCAAAATATTTTGAAAAAGTTCCCTAAATTTAGTCATTGTGATAACATCAATAACAAAATTTGGTTCTTTGGTAGAACTAAAATGTAGTGGATTGTTCTAGTTAATCATTCTCAATATATTCACCTATAATTTTCCATTGCCGTACAGATGGGTTTCGCTACCTTCATCTATGCTAGTAGCAATGCTAGCCTGCAACAAACTCTGTGACGAGATTTACTGCATTTAAACCATTCCATTAACTCTTAATGGCTTCTAGGAGAAGATTTTAACTGAATTACCTCATCTAGTGAGAAGAGGGGTGGGAGGTCTCCCTTAGCATCTTTTATGAATAAATTTAATGACTTTCTAACTGAGGCTACACTTTTTGATTTAAGCTTTCAAGGCCCACCATTCAATTGGAGGAGGGGCACTCTTTGAGAAAGATTAGACAGGATGCTAGGGAATTCATAATGGTATCAAACGTTCCCTTTTAAATAGGTCTCTCACCTTGCTATGGCAGGATTTGATCACAGACCACTGCTATGTTCAATTAGCAATTATAACCCCACTGGTAGCTCTACCTTCAAATTTTAGAACATGTGGGCTATTCACCGTGACTTCCTCAAGGAAATTGCTAAGATCTAGGTTACTGATCAAGAGGCTACCCACTGGAGTAATCTGTGGAAGCTTCAAAAGAAGGTAGCCACTCACCTAAAAAATTGGAATTGGGAGAAGTTTAGCAATGTCCAGGAAAATATCAAAGCTGCTGAAGAAAAGATTTTCAAACTTAAAGTAGACTTTCAGCAGGGGTTATGTTCTGAAGCTGATCTTCATAGTGCCAATGAGAATTTACTTGCACAAATTAATTATTATGATGCTTTCTAAAATAGAAGGCTGCCATCACTAGATTCACTGAGGGGGATAGGATTTCCAGTTATAATCATTCTTGTATAACCTTTAAAAGGAAATGCAATATGATTCTTTCTATTAATAATTCATATGGCCATAAAATCACCATTGCAGAAGCCTTTGCCAAGGATATTGTGGACTACTTCCATAAGATATTCAACTGCAGGACAATTGAGTAACAAATTTTTTCTAATTGTAGAGAACTTTTTCAGAACTTGGATATCACTCACATCCTTATGGAAGATGAAATTAAGCTGGATCTTGACTCTCTTAATAGCCACAAGATTGCAGGGCCTGATGCTTTTTCTTCAACTTTCTATAAAGCTTCTTGGTCTAATATTAAAGCTGAAGTCATTCTAGTTATGCAAAATTTTTTTTTTTTCAGGGGGTGGATACATCAAGGTATTTCACTGCTTCTACTATTACTTTAATCCCTAAAAACAAACTCAGAAAAAATTTGGGGGACTTTAGAACAATCAACTTAACTAATGTGATCTCTAAAGTCATCAGCAAGATCTTGGTTTTCAGACTACAACCCATTTTGCATAGTCTGATAAGTGCAAATCAAGCTATTTTTGTGAAATTCATGTCTATCTTTGATAACATTGTACTGGCTTAGGAACTTTTACTAGATTTAGACAAGAGATGTAAAGGAAACAACATCATTTTTAAACTTGATATCAAGAAAGCTTATGATACCATAAATTGGGACTTCATTCTGTATACTCTATCAGCTAAAGGATTCCAAGTTGTTTTCTTACAGCTCATCCATAGATGGCTCAAATGCAATGCTCACTCTGTGTTGGTGAATGGTAAAAGTCATGGATTGTTCAGTGCATCTAGGGGAATTAAACAAGGTGATCCTTTATCTCCAGTTATCTTTATTTTGGCATTTGATTACCTATCAAGACTCCTCAATCATATGTTTATTAATTCCCCACATTTGGCTTACAAGCTCAAATCTAATATGGACATCAGTCATTTTTCTTATGCTGATGATAACATCTTATTATCTAATGCTTCCAAGAATGCATTAAAATTTCTTTGGCAATCATTTTCTGCTAACATCTGACATGGAGCTCAATCACCAAAAATGTCAAATATTCTTCAATGCTCATACCAAGGCTCACACCAAACATTAGATCACCAATTACACCAATTTTTGCACTTCTTCCCTTCCCATCAATTACTTGAGTGTTCAAATTATTAAGTGAAGGACTAAGAAAACCTAATTTAATGAGAAAATTGAAAAGATAAAAACCCAGCTACTCTGTTGGACTAATTCTTTTCTATCAAATGGAGGGAGGATCACTTTACTGAAAAGCATTCTAACAGCTATTCCATCTTATGCTTTGTATATGTTTTGCATGAAGAAAAGTACACAGATTTCCCTTGGGAGGATCTTCAATATGTTCCTATGGGCTGCGAAAAGAAGCAATTTCACTGGCTCTCATGGGAAAAACTTTGCAAACCTCTACAAGCAGGTGGCCTTGTTTTTAAAAGTTTTTAACATCTAAGCTTTATCAACCTATGCAAGCTATGGATCAAGTTTAGAGCTCAGGATTGCCTTTGGTCTAGATTTATGATGGGTAAATATTATAAAAATGTACATCCCACACATGTCACAAAGAAGTTAGGTGATTCCAAACTTTAGGTGCAGTTGCTGACCATCACAGAGCAAGCTGAAGAACTATTTATATGGGAATTAGAGGAAGGCCAAATTAATTTCTGGTTGGATCAGTGGAATTGCACTAGTACAAAACTATGTCAGGATAATACAAGCAGCTACTCAACAAGCCAAGTTAAAGATTACTAGATTGATTATGAATGGAACTACATATTGTTGGATACTATATTAACCCCTGTCAAACAAATCAGGTTGTGTGCACACTTATTTTTTCTGGATAAAAAAACAAAATTTTTACCAAACAACCCCCCTCACAGAAGCTCTCTTCATTCATTTATCAAAAGTTCTTTCACTAGAAACCAATAATTTGGGGAAAAGATAATTGGGGTAAGCTACTCACCCCTTCCATGTCCTTTTTTAGTTGGAGGCTCTGGCTAATGCCGCTACCTAGAGATGACATTCTAAAGCTTAAAGGTTTACGGGGACCTTTCTGGTGCTACCTCTGCAATACATATGAGGAGTCCTTAGACCATCTGTTTTTTACATGTCCATTCTCACAACAGGTTTGATCAAGTCTCCTGGATCAATTAAAGTTGGACAGATTCAAGCTGAGCTGGGACAAATTCTCACATTGTTGGCCAAATTAGAAGGACGCCAAATTAGCTATTTTTCCATGTATTGTTGCCTGATTTCTCTGGATGTCTAGAAACCAAGCTAAATACGAAGATAAATAGCTTTTGGTGAAGAGGGTGGTCATGAACTGCAACTCCTACATTTAGAAACTTATCCATCACTACAATTTCCCTAACATCTACTTGAATTATGCTCACACTGCTACAAGGAAATAACTTTCTTCATCCCCCTTATCTACTTGACTCTACCTCCAGCTACTTGGGTCAAGGTAAACATTGATGGAAGCTATTCAAGGGAGGTTTTGGTGGAGTGTATAGAAACTCCAATGGGAAGTGTCTCTTACATTTCTACTCTCCAACAGAACCTGTGGACTCTTTGGAAGCTGAGATGATTGTAATCTACTTGGCCAGCTACGTTGCACATATTTGTAAGGTATCACAGCTTTTGGTGGAATTTGATAGTCTAACTTGTATTAAAATTTTAAAACATATTGAAATTCCTGCCTGACATATTCAGAAGTGGTTTAACAAGCTCAGATCTTGCAGTCAATCTATTTCTATAGCCTTCACTCAAATTCCAAGAGAAGGAAACGTACCTGCTCACTGGTTAGCCAATTTAGGTAGCAATTTTGAGTTATGTTTAGTATGCAAGAGCTTCCCCCCTCCTTTAGCTTTTTACTTCATGGGGATAATCTGTCTCTTCCCCATCTTAAGCACATGTAACTCCTTTTTGTCTTAATATATCTGACCATGAGGCAATTTTCTTACTATATATATATATAGAGAGAGAGAGAGAGAGCAACTCGTGGCTCCCTACGCTTTAAAATAAAATGAGGTTACAAACGGAATAAGGAAAAAGGATCCCCGCTAAAAATCAAATGAAAGCCAAGACATCCTAGAGGTTCCTTTTACCGTAAAACAACTCCACACAACAAAGAAAACATAGAAAACAAATAAGAGCAAAAATTATATCTCATGCCCAAAAACATACAAGTATCCCCACAAGAACATATAAAGGAGATTACAAAGTAGCCATGAGAGGTGTACGCCATGAGAGGTGTAAATCCAACGGTCCTCAACCAAAAAATCCGAAGTCCTTATTGAGAGAAGCAACACGGCAAGCATCATAAAGTACTTAAACCTGCAAAGCACAACTTGAAATAAGGACCTAGACTAGCTAAAATGTGGTGGAAAACTCCGAGCACTCCCGGAGAACAATATCATTCCTGCAAAAGATAAAGAGAGCTCAACTCAAAAGTTAGTACCCAAAAGAATAAAATTTTATATCCATATCAAGAAATATCAATAAATAATCCTCTACACTACGCGAATATCATAAAAAGGAAGCCCTCCCCAGTCGGTCATCTAATATCCACATGATAATACCAACAATAAGCTTCATCAATTGGCCAATAATGGCAAAATCCATACATTAAGGAGCAAGGAAAATAACTCCAACAATATCTTGAAGGCACAGCAAAAGGACCCCAAAATCAGCATATATTCCATCTTAAAACCAATGTAAGCAATAAAAATGAAATCTATATATAAAATAACCTTCCAAAAAACAGTAAGGGGCAAATTGGGCCAAAGCTCATATATCATACGGCATTTAGGCTTTTGTTTGGTCTTTTAGCTTGTTTTTTGGGAGGGATCACCACTATATTTGTACCCTGTTTTGCTTGTTTAACATGTAAGGAGCCATAAGCAGCTCTTTTTTTTAAAAAAGAAATATATATATATATATATATATAGATATATGCCGATCCTTATCAGCATTACTTCTACTAAAAATCAATCCCCCCCACCTCTTTTAGATACCATAACATGTGGGCATCACACCCTTCATACAACAAGTACATTGTTGAACTCTTGAAAGGTATTTCTCACCCTGATCCTATTATTAAGTTAAGTTTGTTGCAAATTAAAACTTCCAAAGCTCTCAGAAAATGGAGTTGGGATACCCTTGGAAATGTGCACACCAAAGTTCAAGAGGTTGAAAATGAAGTGAATATATTGGAGCATGAGGAACATGTACGCAATGTGGAGGAAAAGGATCTATTGACTGCTCAGAATAATCTCCTTAGTGCTATTGAATATCAGGAAATATTTCTCAAATAGAAGGTTGCTATGAATATTTTTACTGATGGGGATAGAAACACTAGATTTTATCATGCCTATATAAAATACATGAGGAAGTGCAATATCATTCAAGCAATTCAAAATGCTGATGGTCAGTGGTTACATGATAATGCTGAAATAGCTTATGATGCTATTAGCTATTATAAGAACCTGTTAAATCTGGAACATCATCCCAAACCCTCATTGAGCAGGCACATTTTTCTGAATTATACTGCAAGCCTCAAGCTCACTAATATTCCTAATGAAAAGGAAATTTGGGAAGCCATTAGCTCAATAGACAACAATAAATCTGCAGGCCCTGATGGCTTTACTTCTAAGTTCTATAAAAAATATTGGGTGATAATTAAGACTGATGTTATTGCAGCAATGACAAGCTTCTTTCAAGGAAATAACCTCCCACAGTATTTCTGTGCTATGCTTCCACCACAGTTCTAGTGCCTAAATTTGATATTCAGTAGAATTGAAACCATTTTAGGCCTCTTTGTTTAACTACTATCATAAGCAAAACTATTAGCAAAATCATTGTTAATAGGTTACAGCCTCATCTTGACTGTATCATTAAACCCAATTAAACAACTTTTGCGAAAGGAAGATCCATTATTGACAACAGTCTTTTGGCTCAAGAACTGTTACAGGATTTGAATAAAACCTGTAGAGGAGGCAATATGATACATAATCTGGATTTAAGGAAAGCTTATGATACTATAAGCTAGGAGTTCATAATGGAAATCTTAACAGCTAGAGGCTTTAATAATTCTTTCTGTCAACTGATTAAGAGGTGGTTACATAATAATGGGCATTCTATTTTGATTAATGGACATAGGAGGGGATCTTTCACTACTACCAGAGGTTTAAAGCAAGGGGATCCATTGTCCCCCACCATTTTCATACTTGCCATTGATTACTTATCCATAATTCTAGATGAAGCTCTTCTGAATCAAAGCCATAACAGATACCACCACAGATCCAATATAGCCATTACTCACTTACTATATGTTGATGATATAATGATTTTTTCCAGAGCTAATAGGAATGTTGTAAGA
Organism: Phalaenopsis equestris; assembly: GCF_001263595.1. Taxonomy (NCBI): domain Eukaryota; kingdom Viridiplantae; phylum Streptophyta; class Magnoliopsida; order Asparagales; family Orchidaceae; genus Phalaenopsis; species Phalaenopsis equestris. Next base: position 98,070 of record NW_018246307.1, read on the forward strand.
AAAGTTTTCCAGACACTTGAAAATTTCCAAGCTCACTCTGGGATGTACTTTAATCCAGAAAGTGTCAAATGGTCTTTCACAAACATGCCTCCCCCAATTGCAAACAATGGGCTTCTAACTACACTGGTTTTTCTACTCAGCTCCCAATTAAGTATCTAGGGGTACTTCTCCTTACAGGCAGAACTAGGCAAATCCTGTTTGAAGAGGTATTGAATAAGATTTCCAATCTTCTCAATGGGTGGACACAAATTTTTTAATCTAGTAGGGGAAGAATTACATTGCTTAAGAGTATTCTTACTACCTTCCCTTCATATATACTGCAAATGACTACTATCAAGAAAAGTACACAAATCCAGCTTGAAAAAATTTTCAACAAATTTTTGTGGTCTGGTCAAAGACAACAAATGCATTGGGCTTCTTGGAAAAAGGATGCTAAACCTTAGATAGCTGGGGGTATTGGCTTTAAGGATCCAGACCAACTCCTTCAGATAAATTTATGTAAACTTTGGATCAAGTTTAGACCTCAAACCTCTCTGTGGACAAAATTTATGAGGGGAAAAAATTGCAAAGATCAGCATCCTACACTAGTTATCAGGAAAATTGGGGACTCTAAAATCTGGGTGAAAATGCTGAAAATTAGAACAATTGCTGAGAACACTTACAGTTGGGGTCTGGGTAAAGGAGATATTAATTTTTGGCTTGATAATTGGTGTCCAAAAGATTGGTTATCCCCTATTACCAATTCCTACAATATTGATTCGAAAGTGGCTGATAGTTGGGATGGTGATGAGTGACATTCAATTAAGCTGTCTAATATTCTACAACCTCATTCTATCACCAAAGTGGCTAGTATAAAGTTTGATAGAAGTAAATCTGATAAAGTCGTGTGGCAGACATTCTCTCATCAAAGTCTAACCAAAGCTATCTATTCTAAAGTTTTCTGTTGGGAGAAAATACACTGGGGAGACACTATTTGGAACAAATTTCTATCCCCATCTATGTCATTCCTTTGTTGGAGAATATTCCATAAGATGATTCCTATTGATGACATTCTCAAGTTGAAGGGATTGAGGGGTCCCTCTAAATGTTGGTTATGTATGAAAGAGGATGAATCTTGGTTCACTTGTTCTTTGAATGTAATTTTGCTTAGCAGGTGTGGAAACAACTACTGACTCAGTTGAACATTGATGAGAAAGATTTTATTTGGAATAGGCTATTCAATTGCTGGTAGACCTGTCACAAGAGAAACTATGCTCCTATACCACTTATTACTGCTTAGTTCATTTGGATGGAAAGAAACAAGGCAAAGTTTTAGAATTTCATCCCAAATTTTGAATAAACTGTTAGAAATAGTTTATCTTTTCTACATAAGATGATTAAATGGAAAAGATTCCCTAATGTCTCTAAATCCTGCTCACCATAAAAGACTGATCCTATTCAAGTATTTAGAGTTTATTGGAAATCTCCTCAACATCCCACTGTGAAGATTAATACTAATGGAAACTTTACAAAACATGGAGCTGGAATGGGGGGTGTATACATATATCATTTGGGTAAGTGCCTCTTATATTTCTACACCCCAATAACGGCTGCTGATCCTACTGAGACTGGGCTTATTGCTGTTTATTGGGCACTCAACCTTGCTAATAAGGCTAATTGGTACTAGCTATGGCTGGAGGTGGATTCTGCTACAGTGATTCATCTACTAAATCAGGAGGGATTTCATGGCACAACTTATATTGGACAAAAAAAATTAAAGATCTTATTACAAAGTTCCAAATTCATTTCACTTTCATCTACAGGGAAGGAAATAAGCATGCAAATTGGCTGGCCCAACTTGGGTCTTACTCTAACGAGACTGATGTTGCCGTAAACCCCCCTTTAGCCCTTCAATTCCTGCTTCAAGGAGACATACTGGAGGTTCCCCACTTCAGAATTGCAAACCAGGATACATGAAGAAAATTTGTTTTAGCTATATTTTTTTACACTTATTCTCTTTTGTTGAGTAATTGTATTTTCCTCTTTGGTAGGACTTTTAGTTTTTTGGGAGGAGTTTTTGGGTTCTCATATTGAACCAAAAAACTATCCAGTTTAGTACCCTGCACTTTGTAGCTTTCTCATTACTCTAACATGTAGGGAGTCAATAGAAACTCCTTCACCCAAATATATATACATACATATATATATATATATATATATATATCTTCGGTAAGTCGGAGGAAGTATAGCGTATTAGAGCATCTGAACCTCTTAAAAATCCTCACCATTCCGAACAAACGGTGCATCCAAAGTGTCTCAAGTAATTAAAAGTTTAAGACGATAGGGAGGGACCGCACCGACAATAATATTATGCGTTGAGGCACCAATATCGGCAGCCCAATTAGCCTCCCTATTACCTTTTTGATAAATAAATCTCCAAGCAATAGAAATGTTAGAAGATAAGCACTTAATATGATTAAAATAATAAGAAATATCCCAACTAACCGGCTTACCTTGACATAACATGTTGAACAGGACCTTCGAGTCAGTCTCAATCTCCAGATTATACCAATTCAAATGCACAATAATAGTAACGTCCATAACAATTGCATGAGCTTCCGCCTCTAGAGGCGAGCTAGCATAACAAGGAGAAGAAAAATACATGATGCATTTACCCTTATCATTTCTTGCAATCCCACCAAAACAAGCCCTATCATGATTCCAGCTCCCGTCCGTATTAATCTTCACCCAACCACAAGGAGGTGGTTGTCATCTCACCAATAACGGTAGCTACGACAAAGCCGTCCGAACTAGGGGAGGGTGCCCAATAGAATCAAAATACTTAATACCAGAATAGAAATTGTCCTTCATAACACTCAACTTGAAAATTCTAAGAGAAAAAGATAAAATGTTGGAGAAAACAGTAATACATCTAGTCTTACCAATACTATGCTTAATCTCGTTCTGGGCCATCCATAAAACCAACCAATTATATAAGGGTAGGTTTACAAGAAATTGTTATGCTTATTATCTGGATTTCATAAATTAATGGTGGAAATTAAATCTGTGTCCAGATGCAAAGAAGTACTAAACTAGAAACCCCCCATCTTCCAGATTTGCAAAGTAAAAGAGCAGGTGAAAAATAAATGTTCCATAGTTTCCTCATCCCTATTACACAAACAACAACGCGGCGCTAACTTCTAACCCTTAAGTTTAATCATCACAAGGTAATAAATGGTGGAAGATCCTCAAAGCAAAAAAGGCATAGAAGGAGTAATAGCTCGATTCCAAATATTGCCCCCCCAAGAGGTAGATTGAAAACGATGAGACGAGTGGTATATGGTTTTAGAGATAGAGCCATTAGACTGTATTTTCAGCATCAGAGTGTTAAACTTTAAGTATCGAAAGGAATAGTAGAGATATAATTAGTCACATCAGTACCAACAAGCTGAGTGAGGAAAGGTGTTTTCCAAGAGTCATTAACCGAAGTATCAGAGACAAAAAGGTCATTATGATCCTCCCAAGGTGGTAATTCTACCTGAGACCAAGAGTCATGCCAAAAGGAAACATTGCCTCAACCCAAATCCCAAAAAATAAAATCTTTGGCCCAATCACTAACTTGAAGAAGTTTTTTCCACATCCTGGAATCACCCTTCCTCCACACGCCAGAAGTCGGATGACGATGCTTACAGTATTTACTATGTAAAAACTTAGCCCGTAAAGAATTACCTCTCCAAAAATTAAGCCAATGCTTAAAGTTATTTATATCAGCAATGTGATGAAGCTGCCTGAACCCTAAACCAACTGCAATAGTAGGTTTACAAACCTCCTTCCAAGAGTACCATTTCTTTCCCGAGTGGGTACCAGCCCACAAAAAACTATTAAAACATCGTTCCAGAATCTTCTGGGTGCTTTTCTTAATGTGCATGACTTGTAAAACATACAAAGGCATGCTTTGTACAATACTTCTCTGCACAGTAATACGTCCAACAAAGGACAAAAAATTGCTTTTCCAATCAAGCATCTGTTTTCTAATCTTGTCCAAAACATCATCCAATTAAGACTGCCTTATTCAGCCCTTGAGTAAGTCGACTCCAAAATATTTGATCGAGAGATTTAAAATAGAGAAATAAGTGAAATTAGCGGCCCAAGAAGTAATATTGTGATTCACCAATTTCCCAAAATACAGGTGGCATTTAGTGACATTAAATTGAAGACTCAAAAGCAATTGAAACTCCTCCAAAATTTGATGGATCGTTTTGATAGAGTATTTGGATGCGTTAGAAAAGAGAACCACATCATCAGCATAAGCTAAATGAGAAAAATTGATGTTAGCCTTGTTATTATATTGAAGTTTAGGTGACTAGATAAATTTTAAATTAATAAGCTGGGAGAAATAATCAAACACAAGAATAAAGACCGTAGGCAAAAGTGGATCACCCGCTTAAGCCCACGTTCAGCATTAAAGAAGCCATGCATCTCCCTGTTAATAAGAATACTATACTGATTCGTAATAAGCCAATTATGAATAATATGAAAAAAAGAACAAGGGAACCCTCTAGCTTTAAGCACATCCAAAATAAACGTCAAATTAAGAGAGTCGTAAGCTTTCCGAATGTCAAGCTTAGCAATCATAATACCCCCACGACACTTTTTATCGATATCCAACAATAATTCTTGGGCAAGCATGATATTATCAGTGATACCCCTGCCTTGAATGAAAGTGGATTAGTTCAAGGAAATAATACGATTTAAATGAGGTTGGAGGTGCTTAACAATAAATTTACTAGTCACCTTAGAAATAACAGAAGTAAGAGAAATCGGACGAAAATGCTCCCAATTAGTTTTCTGAGTAGATTTGTGAATAAGAACCAAAGTGGCGGCGGAGAAATATTTCTCAAGGATATCACCCTTAAAGAAACTTTGGATGGCTTGCACCACATCAATATGGACAATTTTCCAACACTTAATATAGAAATAAGAGGTAAAACCATCTGGACCCGGAGCTCTATTACAATTGATCTCAGAAAAAGCGTGAAAGATATTTTTAGCAGTCAGGACACCACAAGGATCTAAACTTTCAGAATAATCCCGAACATCATTAAACAAATCAATGTCAGTGATGCCATCATTCTGCAGATAAAGGAATAAATTTTGAAAATAATGTACGACACTATCCCCCACATCCCGAGTACCCGTAATCCAATTCCCACAATCATCTTTAATACAAATAATATAATTATTGGCCCGACTCCGACAATTATTAATGCAAGCATGAAAATATTTCGTATTCCTATCGCCTTGCACAAAATGAGCTTCCCCTACCTTCTGTTGCATTAATTCCTCCTCTTAAAGAGAGGCAGCCAGAAGTTCATTATGAGCATCGTATAACTTGGCAACAATATCGTTAGACCATTCATCCAAACCCTGTACATTCAGAACAGTTTATTCAGCTTTCTTCACTCTGGCATGAATATCATCAAACACATCCCAATTCAATTTTCTTAAAGCACTAGCAACCCCTTTATGAAGTTTCCAAAGTCGGAACCAAGCATTCCCAACTGCAGGGAACTTCCAGTTGTCAGCAAAAAGTCTCATAAAATCATCATGTTTGGACCAAATGTTTAAATAATGGAAATGATAATTAGAGGTTTTCTTAAAAAAGTCAAAGGAAAGAAGAAGAGGCTTATGATCCGAGCCAGAACTACAAATAAGTTGAACATGGGAAAATCCACAAGAAGAAAACCAACATTGATTAGCAAAGCATCTTTCAATATGTTCAAATACTTTACCACTTTTCCAAGTGTATTTGGAACCAACAAAACCCATATCAGAAGGGCACACATCCACCATAGCTTTGCTAAAATTATTCATCAAGAAAGAAACAACCCGACGCCCACCATATTTCTCATAGTTATGCAATATCATATTAAAATCCCCTCCCACCATCCAACTTTCAAGATTAATAGAACCCATGCTAGTAATTTTGTTCCATAAATCATAACGAGCCGGAACCAAAGTACTAGCATAAACAAATGTAAGCCAGCCCGAGTACTCATCAATCATAAAATACGTTTCAACGAACTGAGCATATGTCTCCTCCAAAATAACCAAATCTTATTAGAACAGTTACGAAAGAAAGAAAAATGTTCAAACTTAGCCAAAATACGATCATGAGTAGAAGCAACCATCGGCTCTAAAATAAAAAATATACCAATTTTATGGATCCTAGTTAAAAGTTTGAGTCTACCAAGAGAGAAAGGATCTACAACTCTCTTGATATTCCAAATATGAATATTAAACATGGATAGACGAGGAGCCCTTTCTAGTAGACCTAGTTCGGGCTTGTCTAATTTCACTATCAGAATGAGAATGATCAAGAGATTCAAGATTACTACCAAGTTTTAGATTGGCCAATTCATGACTCCCTTTTTTCCTTCTTTGACTTGATTTCTAAATTTGCCATTCCTCCCCCAGAATGTTAGAAACATAACCCACAAGTAGAGTCATTCACCATAGCAACAAAATTATTAGGACAAGAAAGAGCAGTAGCGTCCAAACTCCCCTTCAAAGTCCTAGTCCCATCATTAATACCCTTAGGAACAACATTATTGTGACACCCCTGAACATCATTATTAGTGGGGTGGAAGGAGGGGTAGAATCATCAATCCTATCATCCATAGGCTGAGGACCAACCTCTATGTCATTTAAGCTAATATCAGTGGTAGGCACACTCATTCCCCCACCCACACCAGTACATCAACCGAGTTTAGCAAAAATGTATCTTGATAAGGCACAACCAAAATTGGAGCTGGTGGAGCTTTGTCAACAGGCAAAGACTATTGAGTTTTCCCTCTGTTCCTCCTCTGTAGTTCCGGATGAAGATGAAAATAGTGAGATGAATCATGTCCAAAGATTCTACAATGCCCACAATATTAAGAATGTTGCTCCGAAAGAACCTATTGCCAATAACCGTTATGTCCCAATCCTATCCATATCTCTTCAGGGGAGACAATGTCACATCATGTTCGATGAGAATTCTAGAAATAGAATGCCTAGTTAAATAAAAAGTAGAAGCATCTAACTTTAATGGCTTTCCAAACATAGCCGAAATAGAGATTATAATTTCATGGTTAAAAAGATGAACGTTCGAACCCGATAAACAAAGCCAAACCGGAATAATAGGTAGTTCCGCCCTTGGATCAAAATCGACGGACCACTTAAGAACTTTTATAAACACATCCTCAAAAAGCATCAAACGCTTAGCAAAAATTCTAGCATAATCCTCTTCATTTGACAGTTGAATCAAATTATGACGGCCATCCAACAGGCCAATTTTCAAACTACCCACAAGTTTCAAAAGCTCAAAATGTTTACAAATAAACTCAATTTTAGGGGGACCATATAAAAATTTGCCAACTAAACTTAAACGACACAAAGAAATAAGGGTAGAGTTCTCCAACTCGGATAAATACAGAGCTAGCTTGCCTCCCTTCTTACCAGATCTCTTAATAAAGTTGCCCTCTCCACCAAGAGCGAGAGATTCATAAAAATCAGAAGAAAAATGCATATTGTTACCCATTCCCTTAGAGGAACCACCAGTTCCCACAACTGCCTCGACAAAAGCAGGAGCCATAAAGGCCCTAAAACAGAGAACCAAAATCAAACCAGCAGAAATCAAAGCCAGAAAATAGGTATATGATGCACAAAATAGCAGGATCTAAAACTAGATCCGACTAAAACTCTAGATCCAAAAATCACGATCAACAGGGAGGAAGCCAAGTTTGCTGAAATTGCCACCGTCGTAACACCTCACAGCAAACCCCCACCACAAGCCTCACGGCAAACCCCGCCACGACAGCAGAGAAAAAACAAAACAAAGCAGGAAAAAGAACCACAAAAGACACAAAAAAAAACTCCAAATCCAACAAATGCAAGCCAAAGAAATAGAAAATAGGAAAGAAATGGAAAGGTCTCACTAGATTCCAGCCCATCAACGAAGACCTAGCAAAGAGAAACACCATTTTCACCCTTTTCCCTAGAGCTCCTGTACGCCTCCTCCATTATAATCTATTATATAGATGAAATAGAAGAGTTTACAGTTCTAAGGTAGGGAATCTGTAAAAGATCACCCTTCAGAAAAAAAAGAGAGAGGAAGGGGAGAAAGGGAAGAGACTATAGCAACATCAGTTTGACTAGCTAATCTAGCAAGCCAATTAGCTGGTCTATTACATTCTTTAAAATTAAATCTTAGCTAGAAGATGCAATCATTTCCGTAGGAAATGAATATGTTTTATCCACTAAAGTATATGCTAGGGAGCGTTAGCCAAACCTTCAATCATTTGTAAGAGCAAAGCACTATCAGTTTCAACTAGAATATGGGACCAATTCATTTGAATGGCAATATGAATTGCCCACCATAGGGAAGTAGCTTTAGTTTCCAGTGCAATCATAGGACTATAGAAAAATAGTTTACAATGGCCAAAGAAGTCTCTAAAAACCCCTCTAAAGCAAGTACTTGAAGGGCAGAAACTCCCATCTGTATTGGCTTTAATCCAAGGGGTGAGAGGCTTGATTCAATAAACCTTGGAGACTGTACAAGTTTTGGTTGGAGGGCAGCTAGAAGTGCAACAGTTCTCAGAGAATCCCTTATATTTAATCAGTTTGGGAATGAAGGCTTTACAGTTGCTGACCGTTAGATGTGTTGGGGGGTGATTTTCAAATTTGCATTTATTTCTAGCCATCCAAAAAAACCAACCCACGACAAAAAGGAAAAAAGGCAGCTTTAAATTGTTACATGCTTGTCAATATGAAAAAAGGGAATACTAATCCAAAACCATTTGGTTTACCTTCAAAACTTTGATCAGATCTCTCCAGACCTGCTATGCAAAACATCACTCAAAGGATAAATGGGAGAGGGATTCTTTAGCTTTGAGACATAAACGACATTTGGAAGGGCTTCTCAGACCCTTTAACTTTAGGAGGTCATCAAAAAGAAGGAGTTTAAGGAAGATTCTCCAGCAAAAAAATGACATACAAGGAGTAATGTATTTTCTCCCAAATGATATCAGCTCATGGAACATAATTCCAGTTGAATAAATTAGAGCAGATGGCTTTAGAGATACTTTAGAATTTACTTGAGTTGAGCACTAATATATCTTTCTGCTCTCTATTAAAAGGGATTTTGGAGATGCAAGCAACTGTAGTTTGGTCCAGCATAGAAAGGAGTGTTTCATCAGACCAGGAATCAACACTCCAACAATCTGATACTAGTAAATTAGGATCAAAATCAGTAGGTCTGGTAGGTAGTAGTTCCTGTGGACACCACTAATCCAATCAGAAATGAACATTGCCCTTACCAAGATCCCAAAGGAATAACTTTTCAGCTTGTTGCCTGTTCTTTAGTAAATTCTCCCGTATACTTGAATCTCCCAGCTTCTTGACAAACAAATTTAGGTGGGAATGTTTGTAGTATTTTCCATCATGAATTTAGCCCAAAGGGAGCCTTGCATTCTAAATTTTATCCATAGTTTACACATATTAATCTGTTGGAGATGCTGCAAACCTTTAAACCTCAGTCCGCCAGTTGTAGTAGATTTAGTTGCCTTTTGCCAGCTTGTCCAATGTAGTTGTTGTCTTTGGCCAGACTATAGAAAATGATTGAAGCTTCTTTCAAGTAGCAATTGAGTAGATTTCTTCAAAAATTTAACTTTGAGAATGTATGAAGGGAAGGATGTTAGTATACTTTTTACAAGAGTGATTATACCTCCATTGGATAAGAAATAATTTGTCCAACAATTTAGTTATGCATTAATTTTGGCAATAACTTCATCAAATTGGATTCTCTTAGCTCTTCCTTTGATGAGTGGCACCCCAAGATATTTGAATAGGGAGGCAGCAGTAGAGTACCCAGTGAATTGTCCAATCCAAGGTTTAACTACAGGATTAGTATGCTTACTGAAAAGAAGTTGACATGTGGAAATGTTGAAACTCATACCAGAGGTGTCTTGGAACTGCTTCAGACATTTTTGTATCAATTTGGCTGCATTTTTGTTGTCCTTGGAAAATAAAATGATGTCATCACCATACATTAGATGGGTGACCTCCACTAAGGATCTGTGATGAAATCTTGCATAGTTTTTTTGAGCCAGAGCATGGTCTAATGATCTTGAAAGATAGTCCATAGCTAGGATAAAAATTGAAGGGCAGAGTGGGTCTCCCTGTTGAACTCCCCTTGTGGCTAGGAAAAACCCATGAGACTTTCCATTGAGTAAAATTGAATGTGAGTTGTATTTCAGCCATCTAGAAATGATGGTGCATAAATCTTGAGGAAATCTCCTAGTTGTGAGGATATCTACAATGAAAGACCACTAAATTGTATCATAAGCTTTTTAAAGGTCCAAATTGTATATAAGATTACCCCCTCTGTAATGGTGATCAATATCTAGAAAAATTTCCTATGCCAATAGAATATTATGAGCAATGGATCTACCTTTAGAAAATATAGTTTGGTTTGGCTTGATAAGCTAAATTAAATGGGGTTGCAACCTTGCCACAATGATTTTGCCGATGATCTTACTAAATACTGAAGTGAGACTTATAGGCATAAAATGATTCTAATTAACACTTTCAGTAGTTTTAGGGATAAGAACATAGCTGGAAGTGAAAAAGTAATTTGGGAGAGGAGTGCCCTCGAAGAAGCTTTGTATAGCTGCAACTACATCCCTCTGAACAATATACCAAGCTTTTTTATAAAATGCAACAGTAAAATCATCAGGCCTAGCCACATTAGAGCTATCAATGCTATTAAGGGCTTCCAAAATCTTTTGTTCTATAGCAATGAAAGCAAGTTGGAGGTTCTGGGTGTAATTCAGTTCCTCTTGAAAGAAATAAGGGTCCACTTTAGTTGGGGTGGAAGGTGGAGCAGTGGGAGTTCCTGATAATAAGCCACAGCATTATTAGCAATACCTTCATAATCATTAATCCACTTTCCTTGAGCATCTTGAATTCTATGAATTATGTTACATTTCCTTTTGTATTTAATGCAGGCATGGTAATATCTAGTGTTCGTATCACACCCCATAAATCTGTTGACAACAGCTTTCTGTCTAAGGAATTGTTCCAATCTCTCAGTGGCTAGAAGAACCTGCTCAACACTTGTCAAAAGGTCAGTCTCATTCCCATTTCCATTTTCCACCTCAGTTTCCAATTCAGCTAGTTTCTTTTCAAATTTATCAACATTCTCATATACATTACCAAAAGAAGACCAATTCCACTGCTTGAGTGCATGGGCCATCACTTTCTGCCTTTGCAACAAATTTATGATAGGATTAATGTGTTGAGTGCCCTTCCATTGCTCCTTGATGATATTAAGGAAATAAGGGTGTTCTACCCACATGTTTTGAAATCTGAATGAAGCAGTACCTTGAGGAGGGGAGGCAGTGATTGAAATCAGAAGGGGTCTGTGATTTGAACCTGCAAGGGATAAATGAGAAACATAAGTATGCAGAAATGTCTGAAACCAAATGTCATTAACTAATAATTTCTCCAATCTTTCTCAGATCTTCCCTCTTCTCCAAGTGAAGGAGGCTCCAAGGAAGCCCAGATCAAAAAGCTTTACAGCTTTAATGTTATCACTGAACTATGTCATTTTACGAAGATTGGGTGGCCTAGCACCCTTTTTTCAGCAAGTTCAGCCACACAGTTGAAATCACCTCCCACTAGTCAGGGGGAGGTCATATTTCTACTAATGTTAATCATTTCTTGCCATAAGGATCTTCTAGCATCTTCGGTACATCCAACATAAATGATAGAAGTAAAACTTTTCTTCCGAGCCACTTCAAATTTTAAGTGGACAAATTGGGGATCATCAATAATGATAGTCCAATTAATTTCATGTCTGCAAAGTATCCAAATTTTATAGTTAATATTAGAGTAGTGTGAACCATTGGTTCAAGGATAGCAATACACCAAACTTTGTGTTTTCTTTTGAGATAAATAAGCATTTTTAAGGAAAGTGGGTGGGCCTCTCCCTTGATGTTCCCACAAAGGAGGTTAATCATGATGGGAGGATTTGGATCTCCCTCTAGTAAGCCTTGAGAGAGATTCTCTTCTAGTGGAATAGGAGCTTCCAGCTTCAAGAACAATAGTCTCCTTTTGAGGGTCAGCTACAACTTGCTTCTTTTTCTTTCTTGCTTTTTGTAAATGTCAGCCCACATTTAGTTCTCTTTGGATAACATCCAATGGAGCTATGAAATTAGGTTCAAGAGCACTGTTGGAAGGAGAAGAATGGGCCACATACCCCTTTTCCCACGGAAAAAGTATTCTCAGAAATAGCTTGTGTAGACATATTTGTAGGAGTACTATTATGTGGATCAGTTTGGGCTTCCAGCCGTTCCCCAGAATTCTCCACCATATTCATAATGCTTGAATCTGTAGGATCTTTTGGAGGCAAAGTACTTCTATTAGTAATTCTGGAGGGAGCAATCTCATTCAATGTTGGAACCTCATCTAGTTGAGGGTCAACATTGATAATTCTTTGATCAGATTATTGTGGCTTTTTAGATGTGATGAGTGGGGTTTTAGTAGTTAAAGGGTGATGCAGCACTCTTTGAGCTAAAGTATACTTAAGAGTAGGGTTGGTTCTAGGCTTTGGATGTAGTTTGAAACATCTTGCATTGGTATGACCAAATATTTTGCAATGAGTGCAATAGTAGGGCCTTTGCTCCATCACAATTTTTTGCCAGTAGCCATTGTGAGTAGTCTCTAACCAAATTTCATCCACTTCAAGAAGGGTGATATGTCTTTCTACCAGAATTCTGGCAGCCGAGGACCTTGAGAGATTGTAGGTGGGAACATCGAGTTTCATAGGTCTGCCTAAAGCAGTACCAATTGTAAAAAGAACTTTATGGTGAAAAATATGCAACTTTAGGCTTGGAAGCTTGAACCAAATAAGGACAATGGGAGGTTCCTTACTAGGATCAAAGTCAGGAGACCATTTTAACAATTCTAACGCCATTCCCTCTATATTCAACACTTGTTTGGAGAAGATTCTTATATAGTCCTCTTCTCTGGATAAATGGATAGGCATATGCTACCATCCACCAGGCCAAATTTCCAATCACTCATTAGTTTTAGATCTTCATAATACTTTTTGATTGCTTCCATCTTAGGGTGGTCATATTAGAATTTTCCAATTAAAGTGAACTTGAAAGAGTCTGATAAGAAGAGGATTTCAGTATCTGAAAAAATAGCTATAGGTTTCCCTGATTTCTTGCATAGTTGTTTTATGTGTTCCCCATTATCAACTCCCTGATGGAAGGAATTAGGGAAAGTCATTTGTTCCATAGAACTTTAAAAACCATAACTTCTGCTTACCACATCCATAAACGTGGCTTTAGACTAGTGCATGTTAGTTTCCAAATCAATTAGAGTAGCCATGAAGTAAAACCCAATCAACAACAATCAAAGGTGAAATACTAGAAGAACCAAACTCCAGTAAAATGAAACCACAGAAACCTTCAGTGCACAGTGGCTTTCAATGGAACAGTAACTTCAATATTTGGAAAGCCAAAGTTTGGGAAAGCAGAAAAACTTGTAGAAAGGCTCTTCAAAGACCAGGAAAGCCTTGGAGACCACTCCCTCACTAAAACTAGACAGCCAAAGGGGTCCTCCTTCAGAGAGCAGCCGCCATCCACCATCATTGTTGCAAAAACCTTAGCAAATATAAATATATATAATATAAATATATATTAAATTAAACATACTTTCCCAATTTGATGACCGATAAATTTCTCGCGACTCCACTGGGGATTAGTCTCTCTCTCCATTATGATCAGAAAGTTTTATCTTCATACGTCGGTAATGTGACCATGTCCCTCATGGTCCATGTTACCATTCTTCCATTTGCATGTTTTGCTCATTTCTTTCTTGAGCAATTATGGTCAACTCTTTTTGGATTCTAGGACCGTCATTTTAACCATCTTTAATAAGAGATGTTCAGGAGTCCTTTAGGAATTTTTCTTTTTTTTGTGTGGGATTGGACCCCCAATAGGTGTGTTGGTGAACTAGTTTCACCTAAGCAATGTGCGTCGTGAAGTTGATCCCATACTGGGTCCTTTACTGCACCTTTCCCTCGTATCTTTCAAGTTTGCTATCTTGCAAATTGAGCCTGGTCTTTACATCTCCTTGCCCTTGTTTAATTTTTATCAAAACATTTTAACATTATAATCACAAAAAAGCAATAAATTTTAAAATAAAAATAAAGTGAAAATATAAAAATAACTTTTGCGCTTGCACTAAAATTATGATGTATTGGTCGATACTAACCCTCAAACTTTCTCTTAAAGCTGCTACGATGGTGTTACCAACTCTTACTTTTTCTTGCAACCTGCTTACCGGTTGTGACGCCTGCAACATTGGTCCAGTGATCAAGTTTGGATCCTGATTCAATGAGTTTAAGGTCGTGCTCGGCATGGCCCTGTTTGTTATCATGAAAGTCACCACCCTGGATGTCCAGGAGCCATCCGCTAAATTCAATTTGAACTGCCTCCAGCACTACCCATCTTACAAGAAGGCAAAGATTGCTACCACCCCGACACCCATTAAAACTGTTGTTCCTGTACTTGTCAGATATGTTGTTACCATGTCGAGGACAGTCGTTACACTTACTATCGTCGGATTCACCGTTACTGTGCCTACCACATCATTCGCCAAGAGAAAAGATGTTTTCAATGAGAAAGATTCAGTTGATAAACTTGTTGCCCTGTCAAACACCTAAAATATATATTATTTTCTAGACACATTTTTATACCTATTTTTGAGATATTGTGCTTTAATGGAAGGTATTTGTGTGTTTTTCTTTTAGGTACAAGTAAAAAGGTGAAAAATGCTAAAAAAGAGGTGAAAAATGCTCGAAGGAGTGAAAAATGATCAAATTTAGAGCAAAAAAGGTGAAAATTGTCCTAAAGTGTTTTGGCACCTAAGCGCTAGATCCAGAGCTTAAGCGCAATTAAAACAGAGAAGGTCGTACCTAAGCGCCAGAGGCCCCGTGCTTAGCGCCAGAGGCAATTATTTTGCAGTTTTCATCATTTAGCCTAATTTTGAATAGGTATTTAAGGCACCTATTAGCTTAAGAGGGTGGTTATGACCACTAAGAACAAAAATATAATTAAAAAACTTGAGAAAGGAGGCATCCTTTGGAGAATACATCGAATTTAGACACATTTTGAAGAGTTATCAAGGCACATCTTGGAGATTTATAAAAGAAGGAAGTTTTTACATTTGAAGTGGGTGCTTGAAGAGGGAGAGAGTGTTGGAGTCCTGAGAGGAAGATCGTGGAGCTTATGGAGATATTCAGCCACCATAAAATTTACTTTTCCTTTTGTTTTTAGTTTTATTTGGAAAGTTGAGAGTGTTGTAAAAGGGAAGAGATTCGAAGGAACTTCAAGAGTTTGGTGGAGGATTTCAGATAAGTTTTTATCTATTTTTTAAACTACTTTTGGTTTTAATCAAGACTTCTTGTAGGATTGAAAATAATTTCTGCTTTATTTTCTCCAAGAATTCTGAGTAGTTTTCTTTATCTTTCTCCTTAAAATGATAAGTAATTAAAGTGTTGGATGGAAGTTGTGGAGAGTATCGATCTTTTATGTAGGAAGAAGTTGTGATGATTTCAATCCATGAACTTCATTTACTTCTTGATTTGGCCAATCCAGATGTTAAAATTTGTTGTGATAACATGTAAGAACAATGCTGATATTGTCTCAGTGAACAATTGGAAATAATCGCTTGAGGTTGTATGAATGGGAATGTAATTTATATGATTTAGTACAATAAATAGGGAAATAATCATTGAAGGGTGTAGAGTTAGAGGACTTTAAAGTGACAGGTTAAAGCCCCCAACTTAATTTATTATTTTAGGTTCTGATAAGTGATGTTAGCCCCCAGGTGGAAGGAATCGAGGGAACTCTAGAGTGAGAGCTGGCATCTTCCCTGCCTAGTCGGTCTTCAGAACTATTCAAATTTTAAATTAGCCAATGTTCTTTATAGCATCTCTAGTAAGGGTAAAAAATATAATTTCTTCTATTTGGCAAAACACACTTTGCATACTTCCACAACATAATTCCTGTACTTCTTACTAATTCATGATAAAGGAAAGATATTTTTTAAATTTAGTACTTTTCTTTTACATAAACTCAAGTTATCTTTTTTATGTTGTTACTGTTCTATCAATATATCAAAAATACCAAAAATATTTGAATTTTAATACTGGGAAAATATTTACAGTTTAAGTAATTGTATTTTTAGAATAGAAAGTTGTTGTTCAAAAGTGAATATTATGTATTCTACCTGTGGATTTGATATTCAGATCTTAATAAAAAAAAGTCTTATATTACTTGATAACGATATGTATACTTGCATAGTATCCCAATATATATATAATGTGAAAAGTTAAATTCTTATTTTTTTCAGGATCAAGTTTTTTGCACTATTGTAAAATAAGGAAATATAAATGAAAATTATAATTAAAGTAATTGTTATACTATTGCATAAATACAATCGGGATCACCTTATGATCTGTGTTTGAGGTTGGTTCTAGAACAAGGGCTACACCATTGACTAAGGCATAGAAGAGAAATCATAACAACAAGATCTAGCGGGCCTCCAGGACTAAGGTTAGAGTTAGTATCTGTTGATGAAATTCCTCAGTAGGAGGAACCCAGAATGATTGAGACTTCTCCTCTCCTCCGGAGAAGCTCTGTAGTAGGTTTTTTCCCTTGTTAGATACCACTAGATATGAGAGCCTCCATAGGATTGTTGTTGCTTTGTCGTCACCATGGGATCATGCTAAGAAGAGGGAGGGCTCACTCCTATTACCAAAGTCTGTACTGTATTTGAGAGGCTAGCTACCAAGGAAGGATGTTAAGTTGTCGAACTGCTCAAGTGAGTAGGTTGTGTAATTTCAGTCAAGATGAAAAGTGAAATTTTGAAGAAAACCAAATCCGTCGGCCAATTCCAGAGATCAACAAAGGTACCTCCAGCTCGTGTTCCAGACATATTTCATCTTGGGAACCGAGTCAGTACTGTTGCCACCATCATAGATTCAACTATCATTTCTGTGAAGCCCGTAAGATGTTTACCAGTTAAGTAATGTCTAGGATAGAGGATACCACCTACCGTCATTCATGAAGATTTCCCGAAGAGGAGTAAAGGTAAGATACATGTTACTGCTGTACTTGTACCGCATTGTGGGGAGCATACTTCTCTTTGACACATCGATGCCTCCAACAAGGAACTCCATCTCAAGGAATCAATGTCAATGAACAGAGTGTGGGTACCCAAATGTGCCACACCAGTACATTCTGATGAGCCCATGGGGCAGTCCCGGGGATTGAAGCATAGTCCAATGTCCCAGAGGTTTTTACTGCCATTGTTACCGAATCCGTTTCCAAGCAAGGTGATGTTCAAGAAAGACTTACAGATCTCAAATTGATTTAGGAAAAAGCAATCAAAGATAAAATGGAAATGCTTAGAGCCGAGATTTCAAAATTGGCCAAAGAGCAAGGTTTTGATGATGAAGATTTCGAATATACAAACTATTTTGATGAGGAGTTCATCGAGATTAATTTTGTTAAGACTATGGTCGCTGTATCTGCGCGATGCTCCACTTTCTAGTGAGGAGAATTCTACGGATGACCTACACAAGGCCACTCAATTGAGATACAAACAAATCATCCTAATAGAGAAAAGGATGGAGAAGTTGGCTGCCACTATGGCCGTTATGGCTACAATAAATGGACAGTCCTAGTCACAGCAGATGGCATCTCTAAAGGTCAACCAGCCTGCAATTGTATATATAGCAGATGACAAGAAAGAAGTTGCCTCCGTAAATATAGATGAGCCTTAGAGGAAAGATTCTATTCAGAGTTTTGTGTCGGAGAAAGATATTGCATAGTTAGTTAAGCAATAAGCGCGGGAAGCCTTAGCCCAATCTAAAAAGAGGGGCATCAATTTTAAAGGGTAGACCTTACCTAGAGGAATTTGATGCCATACCATACAATAAGGGTTTTGTGCTTGCAAATTTTAAGACATTCGTGGAACCGGAATTCCCCGCCATAATATAGCACAGTTTTGGGCCCGTTGTTGAAATGCACGAGGTGCCAGTTTGTCAGTAATTTATCAAAAATTGCATTTGATTGGTATGTCAATTTGCCCAACGGATCAATGAAGATCATTGCTAAGTTGGAACATTTTTTCATGAAGAGATTTGCTGGGGCATAGCACCATGTCACCATAAGAGATCTCGTGGTTGAAAGAGCCCAATGAGGCCTTTTTTGACTACATCCTGAGATGAAGGAACTTGAGCATGAAATGTAAACCTCAGCTAAAAGAACAACATGCGATTGAGAATGTACTCGAAAGCATTCATGGTCCAGTAGCCTTCATACTCAAGGGACTCACTATCAAGCCAACTGAGAAACTACTCAGTAAGGCCAGCAATCTACAAGAGTTGGTCTAGCATATGGAAACGTTGAAAAAGATTAAGAAGTCCAGAGCAGTCAGGACATATAAGAAGAAGTCTGGGATGGTGGAAATGGTCGATAAGAGCAAGAAGCCTATGAGGATTCAGGATGAGCAGTCTCGTCAAGGTTCCCAGTTGTCATCATAGCATGATCATTCTCACCAGCAGCAACAGGTTCATTAGTACAGCCAGTTCGACTTGCAATTGTTTCAGAGAGGACCGTACCAGACATATGGCAGACAAGGTCCATCATTTGCAGAATAGATGAATAAGGTATATTCTTTCAAGGATGAAGCTATGTCGAAGATGTTCAAAAATTTAATGATGAAACCCGAGTTTAGGTTGCTAGAGCCGAGAAAACTAGACGAGGTTGATAAGAAGGATCAACCCAAATATTGTATATTCCATGGACTCCTTGGACACACCATAAGGGAATGTTTCAGTTTTAAGGATTAGCTCAAAAGAAATCTCAAACAAGGAAATATAATCATTCTGAAAGAATATTTAAAAGAACCTGAAAAAGGTTCGTTAAATATGATTTTGGTTGAGCTAATCACTCTGATAGATCCATATTTAGATGAAAGTGTTTAGAACACTGTATGGATTTGATCATCCAAAAAGATACTAAACCAGCTTCATACCATGTCAACACAAACCACAGTTCAGAGTCTGCAGCCTGCAAGGCCAAAGATGGAGATCACGCTGGAGAAGTCACCGCAGCCGAAGAAAAAGAAGAACAAGATTGTGCATGATATTAAGAATGATAGCACGATGGGTAGGATAGAGGCTGCCTTCATTAGATTGGTTGTTTCATATTTGAAGGAGAAATTCCTCAAACTGTTCACTATGTATGACTATTCTTTTTTTCCCTCGAGGGTCTTTTGAATATAATGATTGCGATTTTGACTACGTTTTGGTTGTCTCTTGTGATGATGTAACTGAAAATGACCAATCTAACCCTATTTTTGATTCCCAAAATGATCCTCAAATCATACTCAAGGCAGACGAGCATACTAAAAAAAATGAAAAGATGTCAACAACACCAGTTACGACAGTTCTGGGAGTGAGGAGGTAGTCCTCTAGAGTCAAGGAAAACCGATTACCATCAACTTGGATTTTTTAAATTCAAAAACAACACCAGTATAATTGGCTACAACAATAAGAGAAGAAGATATCACATAAATTAATTTAAGGAGTGAGAAGATATTAACCCTGAGGACAACTCCAATGGACAAAGGAAAACAAATAATCACTCGAGAAGAACCACCTCCATCTCATCTAGTGAAAGAGACACATAATTATGTGAAAATTGGAAGTATCTATAAAGTGGATTAAAATGTACTAGCTCATCTTAAGAGGTTGCTGACCAAGCTAAGAATCTTCGACGCTCTGATCCTATCAAAGGAGATGAGGGAATCTTTGGTCAAGGCTTTACTTGATCTAGAAATTTGCTTTGCTCAATTAGCGAGCACATCCTCAGATGAAGTTTGTTCATTAATGGAATAGCCTAGAGTATCCTTCACTGATGTAGACTTTTTCCTTGGTACTACAGATCATAATTGACCACTGTACATTTCCATTAGCATCCAGAAGCATCACTCAACTTAATTGATCATATTTTTGCTCTCCATAGTTTTGGTAGATCCAGAAGCATCACTCAACTTAATGAGTCTACGGATGTTAGCATTTTTAGGTTTTAAAGCTTAGGAGCTTACCGTCAATAAGATGATGTCAAGAAGATTCAATTAGAAGGAATAAAGTACACTTGGATCGATGCGCTGCTCATGAAGGTAGGTGTGCTAATAACAACCACTAAATTCCATATCATTGACACAAAAACTTTGTTCAATGCTTTGCTTAGTCGATCATGGATTCGCATCATAATATGTTCCTGCCATCACTGTCCTGGTGTATAAAGTATTGTAATGAAGGAAAAAAACATTGCAATAAGGGGGATTTGTAACCGTTTTCAATTCATGAAGTAGGCATCCACAAAGATGTCACCTACTACACTCCTCCAAAAAAGACTGTCTTTTCTCGCAAAGTCATGCCAAATTTGATGGAAGATTCAAAGGGATCACGAGAACAAGATCATTTAACTCTGCTTCAATGATCTACAACCACTCCTTCGCAATGAGTTGGTGGAGGTTTGTTTAGTTCATGCATCCGAGACCGAGGTCGGGGATGCGACCGAGGAAGAACCAAAATGATTGTTGACACGGAAGAAAGTTTTAATGAAGATAAGTCTGATGAAGAGATAATGATGATAAAATAGAAGAAACTACGGTTTGAGATCTTATTAAAAGAAGTGGAGAAAAGTAAATGTGAGTCAATGAATGATCGGATTAAACACTATGTGCACGTCATGAACCTAACTCCAATCTACCCTTAAAAGATTGAGAGTCTAGAGGTCAAGGATGTCTGGGATGCTGGTTTGAAACCGATCAAGTTTTGTCACGCTTCTCCTTCTCTTAATCAGGAAAACCATGTAAATTTGGAAAAGGATGATTCTAATGAATCAATGGAATTATCATTTGGTTACTTTTCTCCTTGCATACAAAAATTAATTCAACAGGGTTGTGTGCCAAATGAAATGCTGAAAGATAAAGTACACCTTTTTGAGAAGTTATGGAATGTTAAAGGTTGATTTTTCAACTCGAAACAAGGTCTCAGATTTGGTATGATAGGACTAGTCGATGATTCGAAATTTTAAATGGTTGTTACTAGCAGAATGGAGGAAGAGTTCCTCAACATGGAGGATGATTTTGAAGACTCTCTGATAGATGATGCTTCGCTAGAGTTTAAAGAGGAAATTAAGTCAACAGTCGATGAATTAAAGGAAGTTAACCTAGGGATTGTTGAGTGATGCGGGTAGATTTAGTGTGTTAATTTTATAATTATTTTTCAATATTACAAAATGTACACGACAGATATAATAATAAATATTCAATGTAATCCCAACAAAAAAAATTTTAATAAAAATGGTTTATCTTTAAAACTCTTTTAAACTGCCAAATCCTCTTTAAAAATAATGCAAGTATACGTATCTCTCAAGTAATAAAGGGCTCTAAAGGAGTCATAGATGTTGAACCCACAGGGAAATTGGAAATGACTATAAATAGTTCTTTAGATTATAATGTAAAGTACTACTTTATAAATACAATAAGTAAAGTTTGAAATTTGATACTTTAAATGAATGCTATTTTAAATGCAGTTGAAAGATAAAGTTAATTAAACTAGAAACTAAACTTTCAAAAGTAAAATTACTAAAACTAAACTAAACTTTTGTTGATGGAATATAAGAAAGCATCCTTCCCCTTACAATGAGCATATGGATTGTGAAGAAATTAAAATCAATTCATATATATATATATGAAATGATTTATTTTCTTCACAATCCATATGAATAAAAGAAATCCTATTATTTACCTTCTTTTGAGTGCTATAAAGAACATTAACAAACCCAGAGTTTGGTCCATGATTCTGAGGTTAAGCTGCGTGGACACCGGCTGCCACTCCAAAGCTCCCACAACTCCCTCCCTCTAGGGCTAACAATCTCGCATCAGTTTCTAATCAACTGGATCAAAATGGAGATTTTAATTTATCACCATAAAATCTCTAATTTTGCATCCAACAAAGTATATTTCCATATCTATTTGCACCCAAATCCATGAATGATATACTCTCGCATGAAATCAAATGTAATTCTCCCCATGTTGTAGAAATCATAGCCCATTCGGAACATATGTTTCTTAACATATTTTAACATTTCAATTGGTCAGATTGAAAATTAAATGAAGATAGGAGTTCAAATTATCACATATTATTCACATTTAAAACCATAAAAAATATTATTCACATTTAAAACCGTAGAAAAAAAAAATTACTTCTTCACAAAACCATATTTCAAAGTAGGGAGAAGGTTAAACAAGACTTCTCATAATTCATGAGAAGGATACAAAAAAATATGGATTTCATACATAAAAATAAGTTTACAAAATAAAAGAAATAAAAGAGACAACTTATCTCACAATCCTTCCCAAGCAATTCCCTAGAAGTTCTCTTCAAGTCTTTCTCTCTTTACAAGCACTCTCAATTCTCTCTTAGAAGTGTAATGAAGAAAAAATCTCTCACCTTCCCTCTCCTCTTACAACACTAGAAGAAAATCTCCAAGCTCTTGACTTTCTCTCTATATCTCTTCCTCTTGCCTTTCATGCTACCCCCCTTTCACATCACACACCAACTTCTTGAAGTCTCCTTCTTTTATTTTGGGTTGCCTCCTTTCAAAAGGAATTCAAAATTCTCTCCAAAAGTCTCTCCAAACAAAATTCTCTCCAAAAGTTAAATCTTTTGAATTCAAAAGATGTGACATTTGATCCAAGAGACATATCCCTTCATAAAAGAACCTTCTAAAGTTTCTAGATGCATTGAAATACTCCAAAAGGTGTTTTATACAAGTGTCCCTTTGAAAATTCATGCAAAATTTATCTTGAACAGTCTTAATCCGCAAAAAGTCATCTTTGGCGCATCTGTATCTTTGGCGCATTTGTCTCCAGATATAGCGCATGAAGCGCTAAGCCTCTGTCAAACGACGCATCATGCGCCAATCTGGCGCATCATGCGCGAGATTCCAAAAATTTGTTGTTTTGGCTCCAAATTTCGTCCTTTTTGCTATTTTTTCTCCAAGTACCTAAAAATGATATACGTGCAACAAAAACACAAAAATACTCTTCTTCAAAGTGTCATATCACCAAAAATAGGTATAAATCATATACTTAAAACAACATATTCTCTTGGTGTATCAAAATCCCCCAAACTAAAATATTACTTGTCCTCAAGTGACACTTATTAAATAAAAGCATATGACTTAAGATAGAGATCAACTCATAACTTCTATACTTCAGTTTAATAAATAGAATAACAAAATTTAAGAAAAACCATTAATAACTTAGATTCAAATTCCTTATCTAAGAGTACTTAATAATCAATTTTAAGATTTTTGAATTTCTATTCATTTAAATAACAATTGCAATTTATCATATTAAGAACTTCATGAAAACTTTGCTAGTAATACTACTAATACTCCAATATAGGTTTAGAAAAAGTAATAAAGCTCCTTCCTTAAGTTGATTCATTTGAAGCCAACTTTTTATTAGGCATTTCCTCAAGTCTCTCCTCACTTTATTTTTCTTTTCTTTTCATTTTTTTTCTTTTACTCTTTTTTTTTTCTTTTAGGATCTTTTCAATCCTTGCTATTCTTTTTCTTTTCCTTTTTTTTCAAGTGAGGATTACTATATCTAGATAGCCTTTAATAGTTTTGAACTTCACTATCCTCTTCTTAAGGTTAAAACTCCTAACCTTTCTTCACTTATTAAATTCATATCAGTTTATGATTTTTCATAAAGTCTCATTCTTTTCTTCTTACATGAAACTCTAAAATTCTTAACACTTCAAAAATACAATTTCCCTTACTTAAAAAGAAAACATAGTCTTATCCTATCATACCAAATATCTTTAACTTTAGAATTGACCTTCATTATTAAAAACTTTTTACCTAAATTTATCATAATATTTATAAACATAAGAAGTCATTTAAAGTTTAACCTCATTATACTAGGTCATGTTAAATTAATTTTAAAAATATAGTTAATTGGGAAGAAATAAAATTTAGTTTATTTTATTTCAAAAGAAATTTTCTTCCCCCCAAACTTAAGTTTTTAAGAAATTTTAAAACTATTTTAGTACAAAATTTAGTAGGTAAACGAAAATAGTAAATGCATGAAAATAAAAATGACCTGTAGATGATTTCTGATTATGACACTAGACTCTGGTATACTGCAGGTACTTAACTTTAAAAACATACATACATGCTTTAAAGCTTCAAATGAGACATAATACATTCTAAAGAATTTGATAAGAACTAAAAACATAAATACCAAAATTGAAAAACCAAAATTTAAATGACTAAAAATGCATGAAAAGTAAAAATCTACAGTTACTACCGCAACACCTACCGCAACACATTACTACAACAATCTTAAATGAAGTACAACACATCTCAATCACAAATGACAAACAAACATCAAAACATACTAAACTAAACTCATAAAAATATCACTCTTCATCACCTTCCTCAACTTCTTCTTCTTCTTCCTCATCTTCATCATGAATAGGAGCATAGGGAGTGAAACTGGGGCAAGGAGGACATTCCACATTAAGCTCACCCCTAAGATGTCTTACCATAGCATTCTTAAAATCTATATCGTGCTGAACTCTCCTCTGCTGATATTCATCATTATGAGCATTTCTTGCTCCAATATCTCCAATCTAACTCTAAATAATAATTATGTCCATTTGTTAAATCATGAGTTACTCTATAATATTTTCAAGTGATGTAGAGCGAGAAGTAGATGCTCCTGCAGTTGATGTAGAGGTTCTATCCCTTCTACCTCCTTGTGATTCACCAAATGATTCAACTCTTTGAATCATATACTTCCTAATAGAATTTTGTGTTTGTAATCTTTCTTCATTTATATGGGGCTCTACTCCTGATTCCTCACATAAAGTGAAAATCAGGGCCCACTAGCTGTAGAGCTCTTAGCTATACTCAGTGAATGATGAACTAAAATTGCAACAACATTTATTGCTTTCATGTTTTGAATGCAATAGTTCAACACAGCTCTGTCCTTCGTAACATCGACAAGATGATTTATTGGTAATGACTTAGCAAAAATGAAGTGATGTCATACCTTTGACCGACTAGTCAACGTAGAAGTGGAGAAGTTAACTATTTGTTATTCTTAATCTTCCATTCTCTTTTTTCATCAGTCAAAAAGGCAATCACTTCATCCAGTGATGAATCAGTCATCATGAATGCAATGTACTCATCATAATATACATTCCTTAGCACATAAAAAACATTGATCCAATCAGCAACAAATTCAACTTGCTTACCTCTAACCAGTATGTGATCATCCTGAGTGCCTCAGGTTAGCATAAAACTTCCAAGTCATGGGGACAATTGCTACTGCAGTGAAGTAACAGAATTTTTCCCAGTTTCTAGCGAGGATCAACTTTTCAATCTCGCCACCTGGGTTTGCAAACGCCCATTCTTGGATCAATATTTTGGTCTCCATTTATGTATTATAACTATGTTGGGCCTTGAAGTTAATGAATCCTCATGCATCAAAATCCTCAGATGTCCTTCCTCTTTTCACTTGGGGAACCATTTAAAAATCTATGAAAATCCAAATAAATTTCAAATATATTACTAAATCAAAAATCTAACTCTCCAAATAAAGTTATTTGGTAAGAAACTTTTCATCATGAGTTTTCTTCAAGATTTTTAATCAAAAAATTCCCAATTTTTGGATCTTCCACAATGTAGGAAAAATTCATGGTGAAAATAAAAAATTTCTAAGTTAAAGTGAAGCTCCTACCAAGAGAAGACGAAATCTATGATTTTTGGCCTCCAAAATCTTCTCTGCCGCTCTCAATGTAAAGCTCTAGGTCAAGTTTAGAGGTAGGAGATGACCCAAGTAGTGAAAATGGCACTTGTTCGTGTGATTTTATGATTTTTTAGGCAATTAGGCATGTTCGGGTTTTTGGCGCATCATGCATCAACTCTCTGTAAAACGACACATCATGCGCTGACACCTTAATCTTTCTAGATTTCAGTTTTTGTGAAAATCTACTGCGTACCACTTTTCTTCTACCTTTGATTAACTTAAATGAACCCTTATAAGCATGATTAAACATTACTTTAACATCCATCTTTCACAAACTACACAAAACTTACTTTTATATATAAAATCCTCGCTGATACAAACTAACATTTATCAAGCCAATAAACATCTAATTCTGTGTTTAAAGCAAACCAAAACATCCTAAAAATGAAATCTAAACATCAAAATTTCCAAACACAAACATTGATATAATTCAATAATAAAACTAAATGCAATCCAACACAACAATCAACTAAAACAAACATTATGAGACATAACGTTCCTTGCATAAACTGATTTCAAACATCTTCTTCGCTTTCGTCCTCTTTGATATCTTCCATAGTTTGGTAGTGCACATAAAAGTTGTAGAAGGGTCAGTAATGAAACTCATCAGTCGAATCCTCCCCAATCCAAGCATGTTTCTTGAACATACGTACCAAACCATCTTCAATACGACCAGTTTGCTCAAAATGTTCTTTAAGTCTCTGATCCCGAAATTATTGATGTGTAAAATTAACAAAGTTGACTCTGCTTTGCAACGACTCCAATAACTTGATTCATTATTTATGAATAAGAAATTGAAGCAATTTATGTTGGGCTTCTATGCAAGTATATGTATCGTTATCAAGTAATACAAGACTTTCTAATTAAGCCCCAAATATCGATCCCACAAGGAAGGTGTATACTTGTAATGAAAATTTAAATCAAGAAATTCACTATGATAAGGAAAATCTACTACACTAAATTTCAAATGTTTAGGATGCTAACTTAACTAAATTACCAATTATAAGCAAAATTGTAAAGCAAAGCTAAGCAATAACTACCAAACTATATTTTTGTGATGAAGTTATCAAATATGAGAAAGCATCTTTCCCACTACAATGAGTTTTTGGTTAAATGAGAGAGATAAATGGTTTTAATTTATCTTGTGTCAAATAGGAGCAATTTTAATTCTCTACCCTCAATCAAGTGTTATAGAGAATCATTGACAAATCATAGGTTTGGTCTCTAAATCTGTGGTTAGGCTGGGAGGATACTACTCTCACTCTAGAGATCCCACATCCCTTCCCCTGAAGGCTAACTCTCATTTTTGTTCTAAAACACTAAGACCAAATTGAGGATTTTAGTCTGTCACCCTAGAATCTCTAATTCTTTGCCCAGTAATATATATTTCTTTATTTTTTTGCACCCAATTCCATGAACGAAACACTCCTTCATGGAATTGAATGTGATTCTCATTTTATTGTAAAACTCATACTCCATTTCATGGATAGTATGTTTAATAACAAATGTTAACATTTCAGTTGGACAAATCAAATAGTAAATTAATAATAGAGTGATAAAATCATCACAATTTATTAAAAATTTTAAAATTGGTACATCCAAATTATCTTTTCATTTCACCATATCTCAGAGTAGGGAGAAAGACAAATAAAACTACTCTGACCTCATGAGAAAGATACAAAAAAAATACAAATTTCATAAATAAAGGAAAGTTTAAACAATAATAATAAACAAACACCACTTATCTTTAACACTTTTTTAAAGCAAATTCCTTGTAGCTCCTCTTGGACTCTTTCTCTCTTTACAAGACACTTGATTCTCCCTTTGAAGATGTAAGGAAGAATAAATCTCTCACTTCTCTCCCTCTCCAACAAATCTTAGGAGAAATCACACTTAGACTTACCACAGTACATAATACACACAATGGAATACTAAAGGAAACTCAATGACACACTAGCGGACTCCTTTTTCTGATCAAATTTCGCTCTAAAAAGAGCATAATGACAGTTTTCCAAGCGTTGTATCAAATAACTCTTCAAAAAGCATCCAAATTTGTGGAATCTTCTAGATTTTTGCTTTGCACAGTGCCCCAAATTAAATTTTTGCTCTCTGTCAAATGGCTCTGTCGGTGTCCATGTTGGCGCCATCGGTGCTGAGTATTTCTCTCCAAAATGTTATTTTAACTCCAAATTCTATCATTTTTGCTTCCTTTTTGCTCCAAGTACTAAAAATCATCAAACTGAAATAAAACATGAAAAATACCTTCCTTTAAAGCAGAATATCACCAAAAAAGATTATAAAATATAGGTCTAGTCTAAATTTGCATATTTTTGGTGCATCAAAATCCCCGAAACTTAAATGTTACTTATTCTCAAGTAACTCCTTTACTACCTAAAAATATAACTTATGGTAAAGATTTTAACTATTAGATTTTCATAAAAATAAAAGACACAACTTATCTCACAATCCTTCCCAAGAAAATCCCTAGAAGTTCTCTTCAAGCCTTTCTCTCTTTAAAAGCACTCTTAATTCTCTCTTAGAAGTGTAATGAAGAAGAAATCTCTCACCTTCCCTCTCCTCTTACAACTCTAACAGAAAATCCCCAAGCCCTTGACTTTCTCTCTCTATCTCTTTCTCTTGCCTTTCACGCCACCCCTCTTTCACGCCACACACCAACTCCTTGAAGTCTCCTTCTTTCTTCTCATTTTTGGCTGCCTCCTTTCAAAAGGAATTCAAAATTTTCTCTAAAAGTAAACTCATTTGAATTCAAAAGATGTGTCATTTAATCAAAGAGACATATCCCTTTACAAAAGAACCTTCCAAAGTGCCTAGATGCATTGAATTACTCTAAAAAGTATTTAGAACAAGTATCCCATTGAAAATTCACGTAAAATTTATCTCAAACTCGCTTCATTTTCTAAAAGTCATCTCTAACGCATCATGCACCAAGGCTCTATCAAACTGCGCATGATGCACCAGATTATGATGT
Organism: Phalaenopsis equestris; assembly: GCF_001263595.1. NCBI lineage: Eukaryota > Viridiplantae > Streptophyta > Magnoliopsida > Asparagales > Orchidaceae > Phalaenopsis > Phalaenopsis equestris. The sequence goes on from NW_018246307.1 coordinate 127,066, forward strand.
GCCAATCTGGTGCATCATGCGCCAGATTCACAAAATTTGCTGTTTTGGCTCCAAATTTTGTAATTTTTGCTACTTTTGCTCCAAATGCCTAAAAATGATATATCTGCAAATAAAATACAAAAAATACCCTTTTTTAAAGTGCAATATCACCAAATAAAGGTATAAAATATATACTTAAAATAACATATTATTTTTGTGTATCATTGAGCAGCCCCGACCTACGTTCATAAGTTCTCTATTTATTAAGGAGGAGTACGAATTTGATCAAGCTGATGTCAAAATTCAGGGATTGCTTTGCTTGGTGCTATGATGAAATGCCCATATTTTCCTCTAAAGTTGCAGTTCACAGGCTTGGAGTTGACAAGAATATCACCCTAGTGAAACAAGCTCCCCGAAGAATGCACCTCAAAAAGGAGCAACAGGTCATTACCAAGATGAAGAAATTAATAGATGCTAATTTCACGCATGAAGAATAGTATCCCACATGGTTAGCCAACTTTGTGTTAATTAAGAAGAAGAATGGACAGATTTGGGTATGTGACGACTTCAAGGATTTAAACAAAGTCTGTCCAAAAAATGAGTTCCCATTGCCAATATCAGAGTTAATGGTAGATATAGCATCAACACACAAGATTTTCTCTTTCATGGATGGATCGTTAGGGTACAATCAGATCAAGATGAATCCAAAAGATGCAACACTTACAACCTTCAAAATGCCAATCACAATCTTTTGTTACATGGTGATGTTTTTTGGGTTGAAGAATGCTGGAGTAACTTACCAACGAGTTATGACGAAGATATTTAATGAACTCATCCATCACCAGGTGGAGTGCTATGTGGACAACTTGTTCATCAAAGCAACCAGCAAATAGACCATATGTATGATTTGAGGATCATGTTTGAACGATTATAAAAATATAATCTTAAGATGAATCCCCTAAAGTGCGCCTTTGGTGTTACCTTCATGAAATTTCTTGGATTCATTGTTCATCATTGGGGAATCAAGATCGACCCAAATAAGATTAAAGATATCTTAGAAATACCGCCTCCCAAAACCTTTGAAACAGCTACGATCCCTTAAAGGTAAATTTCCATACCTAAGACGCTTTATCTCTAATATTTTAGGTAGGTGTCAACTCTTCTCGGCATTAATTGAAAAGGATGTCAAATTCATTTGGGAAGAGAAATGCCAACGGGCCTTTTAGGATATTAAGCATTACTTAACAACACCTCCTATCTTAGCAGCCCCTATCATGGGAAAACCTTTGATACTCTATACTGCAGCCTTAGATGGCTCTCTCAGAGCCCTGTCAGCTCAGGTCAATGACGAGGGTAAGAAAAACACACTCTATTACTTGAGTTGATGTCTAATATTGGCAGAGGTAAAGTATCCTCCTATTGAGAAGCTTTGTCTAGATTTGATTTTCGCCACCCAGAAGCTCAGACATTACATGCTTTCTCATAAGGTCACCCGTATTTCGAAAGTTAATCTGTTGAAATATTTGATGACCCGATCGACACTTTTTGGATGTTTAGCAAGGCGGTCAATGATTTTATGCATCTAAACACTATGGAAGGCTCTTTAATGAAGGGAGTGATGATTATACCAAAATAATGTGACATTTTATCCCTTGGTCAATAGATTCCCAGTGTGACATTATATAGGATTCCTGATATACCAAAATAATGTGATATTTTAATAATACATTTTATGCTTAGTTTTTGTGATACTGCCCTTTAAAGAAGGGTATTTTCATATTATTTGTTGCACGTATATCAATTTTAGACATTTGGAGAAAAAATAGCAAAAAGAAGGAAATTTGGGCCAAAATAGAGAACTTTGTCATTCTAGCACTTGAGTCTTGAGGTGCCAACTTACACAAAACTGGCGCTAAAGGTGCCATTATATAGAGAAGCGAGACCTCAGGCGCCAGAAGCACTAGAACCGAGAAAGCGTGGACTTAAGGAACTTATCGCATGAGGTGCCAGAATTGGTTCCAAGAGTGTTAAATACTTGATGGATTAAGGAGATTCAGTATGAATTTTGAGTGTATTTTGAAGGCTCAAAATGTTTTAAATCCCAAGGGAGTGATTCAATGCATCTAAACACTTTGGAAGGCTCTTTAATGAAGGGATATGTCTCTTAAATGAATGGACATGTCTTTTAGGAATCAAAATATATGACTTTTGGAGAGAATTTGTAAGGAAAATTTGAATTTTTTTTTAATGGAGGCAACCCCTAATTAAAAAAGAGAGTAGCAAGAGAGATTTTTTGTGGTGGCATGAGAGAGAAGAAGAGTTAAGGCGTGAGATAGAGTGGGGGACTTGGATATTTTCTTCTAGGCTTGTAAAAGGAGAGTGAAAGTCAGAGATTTCTTCTTCATTATATTTCTAAGAGAGAATTGAGAGTGCTTGTAAAGAGAGAAAGTTCTTAAAGAGAATTTCAAGTGATTTACTTGGGAAGGAGAGTGAAATAAGTTGTGTTTTTTATATCTTTGTTTATTAAACTTGTTTTTATATATGAAATTCATGTTTTGTAGTTTCCTTCTCATGACTTCTGAGTAGTCTTCTTTATCTTTCTCCCTACTCTGAGATATGGTTTTTTGAAGAATTGATTTTATTTTATACGATTTTAAATGTCAATAATTTGTGATCATTTGAACTCTAATCTTCATTTACTTTTCAATCTACCCAATTGAAATGTTAAAATGTGTTGAGAAACATATGATCCAAAAGGACTATGATTTCTACAACATGATGAGAGTCACATTCAATGCCATCAATGAGAATGTAATCCATGGGGTTAAGTGCAAATTAATATGGAATATACTTTGTTGGATGAAGAATTGAAGATTTTAAGGTGATAGATTAATATCGCAAATTTGGTCCAATTGATTGGAAACTAATGCGAGATTATTAGCCCTTAGGCGAGGTTGAAGTGGGAGCTCTGGAGTGAGAGCTGATATCCTCCTAACCTAACCATGGAATTAGGGACCAAAGTCTAAATTACTCAATGTTCTTAATATACTTTACAGAGGGGAAAAAAGTAGGATTACTCCTATTTGACACAATACAATTATATATATATATTTTAAAATGATTTTAAATTCTTCACAATCCATATACTCATTGTAAAGGGGAAGGATGCTTTCTTAAATTTGACCTCGTCATCACAAAAATTTTATTTAGTTTTTATAAGTTTACTTTTGAAGTTTAGCAAATAGTTTAGTTAACTTGGTTCTTTTAACTGCATTTTATGTAGTATACACTCAATTACTTTAGATTTAAATTTCGTACTTAAGTTTTGTAGTTTGAATTTTGTTTCTTAAATTATAGCCATAAAAATTTCCAACTCTTTGTGGGATTGATACTTAAGACTTCATTAGAGCCGTTTATTACTTGAGTGATACGTATACTTGCATTATTATTACATGTTTGGCAGTTTAAAGATTTTAAAAGATAAAATTATTTTTGCTAAAGTTATTTCTATTGAGATTAAATTGCATTTTTATTACTAGTATTGTTGTGTGTGTTTTGTAATATTAAAAAATATTTACAATAGCAACACACAACAAACCGCTCATCAATTCTTTGGGGGAGATAACACCCATGCCGCAAATTGCGCATCAATTCTTTGGGGAGATAACGCCCATGTCAATGCTTTAGCCAAGCTTGATAAGGAGCTATTGTGTCCACCAGAGGATTCTAATGATATTACGGTACAAGGATGCCAAGTTCTCACACATGTCAACTTTGAAAGTCTGTACAAACTTGGAAATGAATAAGAGATAGTGGTTGCAGTAACTTATGATACCAAACATTTGTGCAGGCCTTTAATAGAATATTTGCAAATGGGTAGGCTACCAGATGATAATTCAGCAGCATATTACTTCACGAGAAGAGCCCTATCATATGCTTTGGTAGGAAATGTCCTCAACAGAAGGTCATTCGATCAGATGTGGCTATAACTTTTGAGTAGAGTAGAAGCATATGATATTGTCAAAGAAGTTCACACCAGATTATGTGGATCTCACCAGTCAAGGCCGACGATGAAGATGAAGATTAAGAGACTTGGATACTATTGGCCAGCAATGCTAGTAGATTGTATGGACATTGCTCGAAAATGTCACATGTGTCAAGTGCACAGAGTGGTCTTGCACAAACCTCAAAATGTGTTACATCTGATAGTCGTGTTGTGGTCATTCGACTTTTGGGTTACAAACATAGTGGGTCTAATGGACTCTACATCCTTAAAAGGACACAGATTTATTCTTGCAACCACATATTACTTCTGTAGGTGGGCAGAGGAAGTTCCATTACAAGAGGTTATTGCCCAACATGTTCTTCAGTTCTTCAAAAATCAGAATGTCTAATTTTTCAGTATGCTGTGCAGAGTTATTTCAAACATCGAGACAGCCTTCAAGAGCACCAAGTTCAACAACTTCATCAAACAACATGGGATAGATTGGAGGTATTCTACAATCTATTACCCCAGGGTGAATGGCTTAGCTAAAGCTTTCAACTATATACTCATGCATATTTTAAAGAAAACTTTGGACGAGAATAAGATAAGTTGGCATGAGAAGTTATTAGAATCTTTTCGGGCCTATCAAAAAACATTCAAAACTCCTACTCATTATACACAGTATATGCTCGTGTACGGGCCTGAGGTCGTACTTTTGTTGGAGGTTCAGCTACCGTCTCTCAGAGTCACCGTCACAAACCATATTACAATAGCAGAAAATGTCAAGTTTTGAATTGCAGAATTAGAGAATCTTGAAGGGAAACACTTTGAAGCACAACAAAATTTAGATCTTTAACAAGCAAAGATGATCCAGGCCCACGATAAACTGGTCTGCTCAAGGACATTCAATGTTTGTGAGCTCGTACTTGCTCTCAGAAGACCTATTCTTGCACATCACAGAATAGGTGGAAAATTCGAACCAAATTGGGAAGGACCTTCGTCGCGGAGAAAGCTTATTTAGGAGGATCTTACCAGTTAGTGGATTTTTAGGGCAAGAGACCCATGCTACCGGTCAATGAGTGATATTTAAAGTAATATTACACAACCTGATGTTCTTCGAAACAAATTTTTAAAGTGTTACTTGTTCTAAGGATGGCTATTTAACTAGTGCCTGTGACTGGGTCCAAAGTTTTGTAACAAAATCAATTTTAATAAAATAAAAATCTAAATTTTCACATGTAAAACTTAAAATCCACTCACTAATAAATTTTTTATTGTTCTTACTTGTTTTCAATTTCAGCGCGCTGATGCCTTCTTGTCTTATGCAAGAAAATATTGGGGCAGAAGCTGATCTTCTTCTTTAATAATGGCTTGAATCTCGCACTTGACAAAGAGAAGGCAGCCTAGAGCGGCATAAAAAATTTTGACTTGGATTTTGGCCAAGTCAATGAGGACTATGAGGGCCCCTTATTGAACATTGTTTGCTGCCGAGAAATACAAGGGCTACAGTCACTGTTAAGAATTAGCCTTAGAGAAAACTCTACATTGAAGAGGAAGAAAGTAGAAATTGTTCCATCTATACAAGGCCCGATGAAAAAGGTCAATCACCTACAATCGATGATCACGACACCGACAGGAGACTTTGTTGATGCTTCCGCAGAAAGGGTTCCAGATGCACCATTAAGAAGGACACAACCCAGAAATTCCAACCGCTTTAAACATAGAGCTTTAGTTTTCTTGAAAAAAAATATGTGTCAAGGAAATAACCACGAGGCTTACTTAAATTCATGAGGAGGAGGTTTGCAACCTTGTTATAAGGGAGACTTCCCCCAGCCTTCCGGTCATAGAAGATGAGTCAAAGACATTTGCAGAGCCTACACCTTCGGCGATCCTCGATAAACATTGTATGGTATGTTCTATGTGTAATGCAGAAATTCCAAGACAAGCACCATCAGTAGGAGCATTTACAGACTGCCCGGAGTGTAATGTCTTCCACTTGGAGCTTTAGGGGACGTTCAAGGAATATTTGGCCGCTTACATTGTATTCAGAAGTGCGGAGCATCTAGACGTGGAGTTCTATATACCGAGGTTTGCAGAGCTGCAATAGTTATGGATTGCTTCAGAGGCTGAGTCAGCGGAGCTACCTCAACAGTTGCAAAGAATCCTCAAGTCAGAGCAAGAAAAGAAGAGCAGGTTCTAGAAGCACGAATTTGAGTACTATGAAGAAATCCAGGGAAAGTTTATTAATATCATGGAGAGACTTGTACTACACATTGGAGTGTTCTACAAAAGCAATGAAACAAAAGTCCTCACCTATGTTTTTGATTTGAGAGACAGAGGCCAAGTCTGTTTAAGAGAAAAAGACATGTTCTGCGCCGCAAAATTGGATGCAGCAAAAAGGAAGAATCATTTTTCAATGTGGATGTTGTTACAATTTTTTTAAAGACAGGCAAGAAAACCCCCTGAGGATTTTAAGATATGACGAGATGGATCCCATGCCATCTACAATAAAGAGAATGATCAAAAGGATGGCAAGGTGGAGTATACTACCAGTGAATTGTCTTCTGAATAGCTACATCATTAAAATTTATGAGGAAGGAGGCTGCATACCTCCCCACATTGACCATCACGACTTTGTCAAGCTATTTTGTATAGTAGCATTCATGAGCAAGAGCAATATTTTGTTTAGAAAAGAGATATATATTGTCGACCCCAAAGCATTCTGAGGATTAGATGAGATTCCATTGCCAATTGGTTCAGTGTTGATTTCGAAGGGAAATGTAGCAAACTTGGCAAAGCATTTCATTCTTGGAGTGCCATTCATAGAGTCTCAGTAACGTTATGAAGAATGGATGATTGCAAAGTACCATACGGATTTTAGTCAAACCCAGAGTTGGAGGTATTACGCCTGTATGAGCTGTGAGATAGATATACCTCTAAGTATACGCAAGGGGACTTTAGTTCCAGAGTGTGGCTTAGAAGGTTCGTTTGATCACAAGCTTACCTCAGGGGATGGACAATCACTTGTTACCTTTTGTACTACATACAAGTAGAAAAGATATTATACATAAGATGACAGATTCTAAATTGATGTACTCGGCATGTTGTTTTGGACAATTTCAGCATACGATCATGTTTGAAGCAAATTTAACGAAGTTTTTTGGATTTATGCATACGTTGTTGAATTGCCTCTTTTGTTCGATTGGTAAAAATCCACAGGACCATGTGTTGGTCCCAAACTCTAACAAATAGAGAGTACAAAAAATCTTGATAATAAATGAAAATAGAAAATGCAAAGTTAAAGAAAAATAAAAGGAAAATCAAATTTGAAATGAAATAAACTTAATGATAACAAAAAATAATGATAAAAAATGGTGAACAAATTCTCTTAAGATTTCACATTCTGCATTCTCCACTTCTCTCTTACATCCCACGTTGCTCACAAACTCTGCATTCCACTATCTACATAAATTCTCACAACTCACACTTTGTATAAATTTTCACAACTCACACTTTGCAAAAATTCTACAACTCTGAACTCTCACAAGTTTCACACTTAACACAAAATTATATGAAATTGTTGGGGTCAATGCATGAATTATGATTCCCTTTTGTTACCTTTTGGGTTGGATACGAGTCCTCAAGCTTTCCTTCCCAATGTAGCTCATGCCCTCTTGGGTTGGATGTGAGTCCCCAAACTTTCCTTCCCAACATGGAGCATCATCTTCTATGATGGATGTGAGTCTCCAAGCTTTCCTCCATAATGTGACATTCTCATCACTTTTGCTACCTCATGGATTGGATGTGAGTCGCCGAGCTTTCCTCCCAAACGTAGCTCGTCACCTCTTGTGTTGGTGTGAGTCCCCAAGCTTTCCTTCCTAATGTGGCTTGTCACCTTTTAGGTTAGATGTAAGTTCTCAAGCTTTCCTTCCTAATGTGACATTATTATCACCTTCGCTACCCCTTTAGTTGGATGTGAGTCCCCAAACTTTCCTTCCCAATGTAGCTCGTCACCTCTTAGGTTAGATGTGATTCTCTAGCTTTCCTTCCCAATGTGGCTCGTCACCTCTTAGGTTGGATGTGAGTCCCCGAGCTTTCCTTCCTAATGTTACATTCTTATCACTTTTGTTACCTCTTATGTTTGATGTGTCCCTGAGCTTTCCCCTCCAACATAACTCGTCACTTGTTAGGTTGGATGTGAGTCCCTGAGTTTTCCTTCCCAATGTGGCTCGTCACATCTTAGGATAGATGTGAGTCCCCAAGTTTTCCTTCCTAATGTGACAATCTCTGAACTTGTCTTCACCTCTTAGGTTGGATTTGAGTCCCCAAGCTTTCCTTCCTAATGTGACATTCTCAGCACTTTGGTTACCTCTTGGGTTAGATGTGAGTTCTTGAGCTTTCTTTCCCAATGCAGCACCTCTTCTCCTCAATCCATCTCTTGGGTTGGATGTGAGTCCCTGAGCTTTCCATCTCAGCCTTGTCTCTCAGAACATTCTTGTTTCTTGAAATTCTCTTAAAATCAAAATTAAATTAAATTTTAATTAAAATTAAATAAATATATTATTAACATTGAATTAAGTCTTTGTCGTGACCGTCAGTTTCCCTGATGTTTGTCTCCAAAAATCCATAGGACTTTCCCTTGCCCTTCATAAGGGTTTAGCACGAATAATAACATTTTTACAATTTTTAAACCCACTTTTAAAGTTGGCAATTCGAATGTACATTCGCTACTCCCTAACGAGAGTCTCTGACTACTCCCCAACCGAACCCTTCTTCAATTTCTTTCTTCTCTACTCTGAGCAAGTTGGCGTAGGCAATTGTGTTGGTTTTCTTATCTTTTAGGTCAATGCCAATAGGTGTGGTGTGCTCGCCCGACACACCACACCTATTGGGGGTCCATTTGTTGACCTCAGTTTTTGTTGAAGTCTAGTTTTTCTTCCGTAAAAGGCTAGGATCTAGTCATAGGGTTTTCTTGTAGACTATTCCTAGAGGACTAGTAAAGAAACCCTCACCATTAGAAATTCTAAATGCCTCTTTGCTCTCTTGAAGTTCCACATGTTGGTTCTAACCTTTAGCACTTAGTAGGTGGAGCTGACATGGGGTTGCACAAGTAGAGTCCCCATAAGACTATTTCGTTTTAGGGTTAGCCCTAGGTGTTGTGGTCTTGGTCAGTTTTGCACACACACACTTGAAACCCTTCACCTTCACTCACACCCTAAATCCTTAACCAAACATGCTTAGCTTGATCCCCTACTCTTTTGGAGACTCATATGGATGGTCCCCCAAACCCTTAGCCTTAGGCTAGGATTTGGCTAAGACCAACACATAGAGGATCCAAAAAAGGGATTACCTTGGTCTCATGGCACCATAAGGGTAATTTTATGATTAGCATCTTCAATTGACCCCATTCTACTCAAATTCCTAATTTTGGCGTTTTTGCCCCTAAACTTTCCTAAAATTTCCAAATTGCCCCTGAAACCCTAAATTTTAAAAAACTACCCAAATCCTCAAATTTTATTCAAAAATCATTCCAAACGATTCTAAATCAACCAAATTTCCAAGAACACCCCAAAATTACAAAATTACCAAAATAAACCTAACATTCCCAAAGTTACCAAAATATCTCTCATGCCCTAAAAAATTCCCAAAACTCCAAATCACATTCCAAACACCCAATCTTAGCCAACCACTGGGCCCAATTAGACCAAATTGATCAATTTTGACCAAAATCCCAATTTTACCCCAAAATGCCTAAAGCCTTCAAATACATCGCAATTTCCACCAAATTGAGCTCAAACTTCCCCATAAAAATTTCAAATTCATTTGAGTTGTATTTAATGGGTTATGAAGTGGAGAGCCTTAGGGGCAAAATGCTAATTTTGAGATTTTGATGCCCTAATTAAATTTAAGATTAAATTAAATGGGAAATGGATAATTTCGATCATAATAAACTTTTTTGGATGTTTAAAACATGATGGGTTAAGAGGTGGAAACCAATTTGTCACATTTTCATAATGAGGGCAAAATTGTAATTTTATAAATTATTATAAATTATTATGACTTGGAAGACTTGGAAGATAACTCAATCGGATGATACTATGTTAGTGGGCTTATGCTAGGAAAATAATAATTCAGTTATTTTAATCTCATAACTGGTGACTAGATGATAAGCATGACCTCCTGATGAGATTTAATTTCACTTAATTAAAATTTTGATTATTATAGATCTACCCTCATATTGGATTTAAGGGCTTAGAAGTGAGCTAGGTTTAATACTTAAAATTGTTTAATGAGGTTTAGAAAAGAGAAACACGATTGGTTAATGAACACCTCTAAACACTGTAAGCTCAACTGTAATCATGGGTACAAGATCCTTAATTACTTAAACTTACCCTAAGGGCATTCACTTACATAACTCTTAAGTAAAATATCAAGGGACTGTCTTAGTTACCTGACTTTTGGGATAATTCAAATGTTAAGGTTTATTGAGCATATGGTGTATTAATCCACTGAAATTAAATTTAAATAGGGATGATTAAGTGAACAACATAATAAGTTCAAATGAACTCAAAACAGTTTAAAGGTTTCTAAATGTTATTTAGGGCTATGCCCCAAATACTTTTATGATCTTTTAGATATTTTAAAGGACTACTAGACTTATTATCTTTTCCTCAAGAAATTCATCCATTAAAATTTTTAGGGACTCACCAAGATATGCCTCGGGACCTGATAATTTACCTAAATCAATAGAAATGTCCTACACTACTTATCCTTCATTAATTAAAACAATGCTCAAGGATTTGAGTTTTCTCTAAGGTTTTTAAATCCTTATGAGCAACTAGGGATATTTGTTTCTGCCATAAATGGATCATCAAACTTTTGTAGGTCTGAGGTCTAAGTGCTTAGGTTAATCACGATAATGCTAATGTGTGTTAAAAAGAGGGATACAATGTCGAATTTTAGAATAGTGCCTCCTACCTCTAGGACCTTTGACAAAAGGAGAGGATAAGGACTGATGATAGTATTCAATGACTCTTGAGAAGATGATTGCCTCTAAGTTGCCCCTGATACTCTTAGATTGCCTGCAGTCTTAGCTTGATTAAATTGATCAACCCGTGGACTACACCACTCTACAAAATGTTTAAATAAAATTTTTTTGCATGATAAAAGTAAAGTTTATAAGCATGAAAATTAAATTTAAAAATGAAAATTTATGAAGACCCATGGTTAATCACTTGGATCTAGGTTAAGATTGTTATCCATAGATTATTGTGTAGTATCTCTAAGTTAAGGTCAGGAAGCACACAATCCAGCTCTGAGCCCCCACCTTTACCAATGTCTTACACCAATTTCTAATCTTCTATATGTGACTACGGTCTTTCATTTACATGTGTTTTCCTACCACTCATTTTTCAACTATTTTTTTGTATTTGATATTTTCGTTTACTTTTCTGCAATTTATTTAACTCTCTTTCAAATATTTTATGCTTTATGAGGCTAATCATGCAGCGGTAGCAGAGGCCCAGGTATGTATTTATTTTATGCAACGTAATCTAACTTATTTAATTTACATAATTTTTCTTATCTGCATTTATTTACTTTGCTTGCAATACATGTATTGAAAATTAAAAAAATTACAAAACCATTTTCAAAACTAAACAACATTTTTCAAAGCAAAGACAACAAAACAATAATTTCATAATACGCCCTTTTGAATTTATGAGAGTCCCTAGGATGAGGTAACCCACAGCTGCTTACGAGATCTCCCCAGTTTAAATTAGCTTAACAACTCATTTAGACTAAATGAATTCAAAAGAAAATTGTGGTACTGGAACCAGGGAACTGTGGGATCTTAACCGATGTCTCTCTAATCAAGTTCAACTCCCCCCCCCCATAATGCTTGAATAATAACAAAACTTGTCACTTTAATGGTAAAACCTTTTGAACATTTAGACTTTAGAACTGCTACTTTGACAAAGAGCTTGGAGCTAAATTAATGGGTAACATGACATAATGTACATAAGAACAACTTCAAGAGAATGTATGGATCTACAATAACAATCTTTTCATAGAAATAAATTATAAGTCATAGTACTTTGAGGTTGTTTTCCTAGTGCAACATAAATCCTTACATTATCTTTAGGCATTTGCACAACCTCATTGTGCAATTTAAGCCCTAACTCACCTTGGGTTATGAGGTTGTCATTTTTTATGACATAAATCCTCCTTTCTTACAAGCTGATTCCTTCCTTACAAGATATTTGTATGAGTGTGTCATGCAAGTGTAGCCCTAAATAATAATAATTGGCTAGATAAAATATTTAATATTATCTCTTTAAAATTGAAGCCAAATCATAGGATAACTTAAGAATTCACCGAGGTTTTCCTCAGGATCTGTGGCGTCCCCTAGTTTCATCCATTTGGATTTCATAATAATTGTTTCAAACTTGAGCATTTCTCATCTGATACTTCTTTGTCTGACATTGAAAGTCCTACCCTTTGAAATTGTTGAAGACAATACTTTTTGATCTAAATTAAGAGTTTTTATAGGTGACCTTGGTCATTTAAGATGTAATTATCTATAGGGGCTTGCCCTTCTAGGAAACTTTAGAACCCAATTTTATATAAAACCTTTTAAATTCTTCATATTAAATAGGGAAAATTTATCGGTAAAAAAAAAAAAGGTTTCACAGACTAAATTGGATGTCATAAATTTTTTATTTTTTGTAATCGAGCCACATTACCGAGTGATGTGTCTATTCCCTGGGGTAGATGCATCACTTGTGTTGTTGTGCTCTTCTATTTGGACTATTATTTATATGAGATTTGTTCAGTCTCGTATTTTTAAAATTAAAATATTATTTTCCAAAAATATACATACATATATATATATATATATATATAGAGAGAGAGAGAGAGAGGAAATTACCTATTAATCAAAGTTCAAGTTATAAGTTTGTGGTGACGGGCATCCAAATGGTCCCCTTCAAGCAAAAAAAAGAAGAGATGGGGTGGGGAGGAAGAGACAAAAGTTGTATAAGAATAAAATCCTAGTCTACCAAGCCAGTTGGCAAGGCAATTTCCTTCTATAATGATGAAGGAAACATGAACCAAAAGAAGAGGTTTAATGGAGTTGATCTTTTGTACCCATTGTGAGTAATGTCAGGAAGGTGGCTCTTTTCCTGACAACAGTTGAAGCAACACTGTAGAATCTAGTTCTACACATAGGTTCTTCCACTGATACAATCAAGCAAGTCTGAGTGCCCAATACAAATCAATGATTTCAGCTTCTAGAGCATCCCTAGCAATGACAAGATCATGAAAGAAGAAAGTGAAATGACCTGACTGGTTCCTAAAGACCCTACCCACTCCAGCACCTAGATCAGAGAAGTTGCCATCAGTATTTACTTTTATGTAGGGAGGAGAAGGGGTTTTCCAATGTACTTTAATAATCTTAGGTAAAGAAGCATAGTAAGGGAAATTAAGCAAATCTTGGGGAATCTCTTATATTTGATCATCTTAATTAAGAAAGAGATGTGATGCCTGACCACTTTAGCAGAAGATGAAAGAAGAGCATAAAACTTCACTTGGTTCCTTGCCAATCATAAGAAATAAGAAATAATAAATGGGATGGGCCAGCCTAGAAAGTTGTCCAACTACTCCAGCAGGAGTTGAGGTTATACCTCTGTAAATTTAGTGTGTTCAGGAGGAGTAGGTTTATGAATTCCCATCAAACCTCTTGTGAGAATGACCATTCAAAGATTAAATGAGTAATAGATTCCTCAACTGCCAAACACAACGAGCACCTAGTGGACCCCTCAGCCCTTTTAATTTAAGTATGTCATATGAAGGGAGAAGCCTGTGAAAAATCCTCCAGCAGGAGAATGACATAGAAGGTGAAAAATAAATGTTTCAGATGGTCTCCCCCTAAGGCACAGTATCCCCGCTGTGAATATTATTGTAAATGTGTTTGGTTAGACTTTGATTAGTATAAGCATGCCAGACAATTCTGTCAGTTCTATTTCTGTCAAATTTCAGTTTGGAAATGCTGACAACAGAAGATTCCTCCACCAGAGTTTGTAGCACAGGCATAGACCATTGATCACCTATCCAACAGTCAGCCACTTTAAGTTGGGGGTTAAGAACATTAGTTTTGTCTTGCAGCATCCCTTTAGGACACCATTTGTCTAACATGAAATACACGTCTCCTGTTCCGGGATCCCAAAGGAAGAGATTTTCAGCCATTTGTCTTATCTTCAGCATATGAGCCCATAATCTAGAATCACCCAATTTCTTGGTAACCAAATTGGGGTGGGTGCCTCTGCAAAATTTCCCTTATATAAATTTATCCCACAATGAAGATTGATGCCTGAATTTTATTCAATGTTTACATAGGTTGACCTGCTGTAGCTGTTGTATTCTTTTGAAGCCTAAACCCTCAGCAAGAGTAGACTTAGCCAGTTTTTGCCAGCTAGCCCAATGCATCTATTGCCTCTGCCAAGACCAAAAGATTCTTTTGAAGACCCTTTCCAGCTGGACTTGAGTTCTCTTCTTCATGGCAGTCATCTGCAATATATAAGATGGAAAGATGGTGAGAATACTTTTAACCAAAGTGATTCTGCCTCTATTGGAAAAGAAAGAGTGGGTCCAACAGGAAAGCTGATCAGAAATTTTGCCTAACACCTCCTCAAACTAGATGAGTTTAAATCTGCTTTTGATGAGAGGAACCCTAAGGTACTTTAAAGGGAGAGAGAATTAAGAGAAGTCAGTGAATTGTAGAAGCCAATTCTTAATGTTGGGAGTGAGTTTATTGTTAAAAAGTAGATTACATTCGCTTTGGTTGAACTTCATACTAGAATGCTATTGAAAGATCTGGAGGCACTTAATAACTTTTTTAACTGCAATTTTTTTAGCTCTAGAGAAAACCATTATGCCATCAGCTTAAACAAGGTGAGAGATGGCCAAGTTAGATCTATGATGATACCATAAGATTTTGCTAATAGACATTGATCCAATATCATAGACAAGTAATCCAAAGCAAAAAAAAACTGTGGGAGATAGAGGGTCCCATTATTGTAGGCCTACAGTGGCAATAAAGTTACCCCAAGATTGTCCATTGATGAGACCTGAATGCACATTATTCTTCAGCCATCTGGAATTTAAAGCACAAAACTCAGCAAAAATCACAGCAGATAGTATCATAGGCTTTCCTGAGATCCAGTTCATAAATGATGTTGCCTACTCTACAAGGCTTAACTAGGTCGAGCAATAGTTCTTGGGCTAGGAGTACATTTTCTGCTATTGATCTTCCCTTAATAAAAGCTATTTGGTTGGGGCTGATGAGCCTATCTAAGTAAGGTTGGAGTTGGCAACAATTACTTTGATGATAATCTTGTTGAACATAGGAATCAAACTGAAAGGCCTAAATTGATTCTAGTCTCTTTTATCAGATTGTTTAGGTATCAACACCATACTAGAAGCACACAAGTACTGTGGTAAGTTAGAACCTTGAAAGAACCTCTTGATGGTAGGAATCATGTCATCTTTAATATTCTCCCAGGCTTTTTGTAAAAAATCAACAGTGAAGCCATCAGGTCAAGCTATTTTAGTGTTATCAACTGAGTTTACTGCCTCCCAAATTTCAGCCTCATCAGGTGGATTAGTCAAAGATAGATTTCTTGTGTAGGAGAGTGCCACATTGAAAAAGTCAGTGTTAATGGGTAGTTTGTCAGCTAGGTGATACACCAAAATAATATAATATTTTAAGCACATATTTTATGCTTATTTTTGGTGATATTGCACTTTAAAGAAGTATATTTTCATGTATTAGTTGCAGGTACATCATTTTTAGGCATTTGGAGCAAATATGGTAAAAAGAATGAAATTTGGAACCAAAACGATGAATTTTGGGATTATGGTTGATGATGCATCAGACCGCCGCATGAAGCGCCGTTTTACAGAGAACTGTCACATGATGTGCCAGATCGGCACATGATGCGCCAGAGATGACCTTTTTTACAAATTAAGGTGGTTTGAGATGAATTTTGCCCAAATTTTTAAAGGGACGCTTGTTCTAAACACCTACTGGAGTAATTCAATGCATCTAGACACTTTGAAAAGTTCTTTTATGAAGGGATATGTCTCTTGGATCAAATGACACATCTTTTGAATTCAAAAGAGTTGACTTTTGGAGGGAACTGTTGGAGGGGAATTTTGAAATCTTTTTTAATGGAGGCAGCCCAAAATAAAGAGAAGATATAGTAGACTTGGTGTAAGAGAAGAAAGAGAGAGAGAGAGAGAGAGAGAAAGTTGGTGTGAGAGGCAAGAGGAGAGAAGAAGAGATTTTCTTCTAGGGCTGTAAGAGGAGAGGGAATGTGAGAGACTTTTTTCTTCATTACACTTCTAAGAGAGATTTGAGTGGGATTGTAAAGAGAGAAAGGCTTAGAGAGAAGTTTCAAGGATTTTCTTGGGAAGGATTGTGAGATAAGTTGTTTATTTTATTTTTTTATTTTGTAAACTTGTTTATAAAATGAAAACCATGTTTTGTCGTATCCTTCTCATGAATTCTGAGTAGTCTTCTTTATCCTTCTCCTTACTTTGAGATATGGTTTTGTGAAGAATTGATATTATTTTCTACGATTTTAAATGTTAATAATTTGTGATGATTTGAACTCCGATCTTCATTTACATTTTGATCTCGCCAATTGAAATGTTAAAACTTGTTGAGTGACATATGTTCTGAAAAGGGATATGATTTCTACAATATAGGGAGAATCACATTTGATTTCATGGGAGAGTATGTCAACCATGGGATTGGGTGAAAATAAATAAAGAAATATACTTTGTTGGATGCAAAATTGGAGATTTGAAGGTGACAAATTAAAATGCCCAATTTGGTCCAATTGATTGGAAACTGATGTGAGATTGTTAGCTCTCAAGTGAGGGCCTAATGGTGTGAGAGAGTAGTGGAAGCTCTGGAGTGGCAACTGGTATCCTTCCATTCTAACCACGAAATTAGGTACCAAACTCTAGATTATCTAATATTCTTTATAACATAATGCTCGGAGCATGACAAAGAATAGGATTGCTCCTATTTGGCATAAAACAGTTTTTATATAAATTTTTAAATGATTTCAATTTCTTCACAATTCATATACTCATTGTAAAGGGTAAGGATACTTTCTTAATTTTGAACTTTCTATAAAAAAAAAAAACTTTGAAAGTTAGTTCTTAGTTAATAACTTTGTTTTTCAATTTCATTTTACATAGCATTTACCTTAATAGTTAATATTCAACCCTCGCACTTTACTTTTATTTTTGTATTTTTAAGTTATGAAATAATTTCAAAAACTTACTTCAATGATTTTCCAATCTGTGGGATCAATATCTTGGACTCCATTAAAGCCCTTTATTACTTCAGTGATAAGTATACTTACATTGATTTTAACGAGGATTTGATAATTTTTAAAAAATTTTAAAAGATAAGCTATTTTCATAAAAAGGTATTTTATTTGGGATTATATTACACATTTATTATATATCTGCCATGTGTAATTTTCTAATATTAAAAAATATTTATAATTTTTACACACTAAATCTACCCCTTACTCGTGTATCAAGTTTTTGGTGTCGTTGTCGGGGAAGTAACGGAAAGTAGTATTAGTAATTATTTTATTTCATTTTAAAATATATAATAAAAAAATAATAAAAGAGTGTTTGTAGTTCAGTCTTGAACATTTTCTTATTTAAGTGTGTTTGCTTGTTTTAATTACTTGAATTTATTTGTTTATGCATAGTGTAAGATTTGAAAATTTATTACCTTACGATTCTTAATTAAAGAGAACTGTTAAAAAAATTTGAAAAAAACCAAAAAAAGATCATTTTAGCAAAATGGCTTGCAATCTAAACAATGCCGGAAATGAAAATGAACATCATCAGAGACCTTTAAGTTATTATGTTAATCCTACAACAGATGAAATTCATTTGAGTATACAAAACCTTGTTGTAGTTACCAATTCATTTGAGCTTAAACCTGCTATTATCCAAATGATACAAAACAATCAGTTTGGAGGAATAGCAACTGAAGATCCTAATCTACACCTTGCTAGTTTTTCAGAATTGTGTGCTACATTTAAAAATGATGGAGAGCTGAATGATGTTGTCAGGCTTAGACTTTTTCCTTCTTCACTAAGGGATAAACCCAAGATGTGGTTAGTTAAACTCATTATCACTTTGATCTCTAAGAACATTGATGGCACTTGGAACTTGTCATTCGTGGTTGTCACCAATTCTCGTTCGTCCCCTCATGTCATCGTGTCTATTATTGATAAGGTCGTTGGTGTCGCCACTCTGTTTATCTACCTTTTTGCCCTATTTTCTAATTTACCTTAATCCTTTGGATCAAGTAAAAGATCCTCAAGTATTAAAGGACTTTGGATCAAGTAAAGGATCCTCAAGTATAAAAGGAATTAGGAAAAAGGGAAAGGGCAAATGATAGAAAATAAGAGAAATGTTGGGTGGTAAACTTATAGAGAAGACTCTAGAATGTCAAAATCTCATATAACGATAACCACATAAATGGTCTGATAACCAGAGATTTAGGTTGATCACCTATTCTGAATTCTTAATTTTTCTATAGAAGCAAGCTCCTATAGTTAATTACATCTTAGGTAATTCTAGATTTACTTAAGAAAACTCCTTATTCTCGTTAACACTCGTTCTTCTAAAATGTCAAGATTAACGAGAGAAACATCAAAAGTTTTATTCCTGGGGTAATAGATTCATAAGAATCTGATTCTACCCTTAACGAAAGAAACATCAAAAGTTTTATTCATGGGGTAATAGATTCATAAGAATCTGATTCTACCCTAAAGGTTTTATTTTGTTTGTTCATGTTGTGTTATATTGTTTTGTCATTTTATTTTTGTTTTGTCTGCTTTTGTTATTTTATATTTGTCATGCCAATTTTTTTTCATGGCAATTATAAAAGTTCTGGTTTTGTGTTATGTCATGTCATTTTGTTTATGTCATTTTATTTTGTTTTGTCTATTTTTGTCTGGTTT
>NW_018246307.1:146195-148655 GCF_001263595.1 Phalaenopsis equestris
AACCTGCAAAAGAGAACATGATTAGCATAAAACCATGTTGTCAAATTTATCAATTTTAGTTGGTCATTTAACTAGTTGAATAATTTTTAAACGACCCGGTCAAGATGTCTATGGCTCCGTCATCCCGGGGCCGTAAAGTATTCGGATTTAATTAGTCCGAAAGATTTTTAAACAAGGACTGGAAGATTCTTGTCAGCAACCATAGATTGCGTCGTCCAAGAAATCTTCATAAATTTGAACACAAATGTTTAAGTTGTGTTTTAATGTCTTTTAAGATGAATTTTATGTCATTTTTGTCGGCGAGTTAGATTTTTATGATGTCATTTATTTTAGGTCATATGTCAATTAGACCTGAGAGAGTTTAATTGAAACCTAAGATTTAGGTTTAATGTCGGTGACATTGAAGATGATTCAGGTTCAGTATAGGTAGAACCTAGAGTTGTAAGTCCAATGTGGATAGGACTTAAGAAGTTCTAGGTTCAATATAGGTAGAACCTAAAGATTGGAAATTTTTTAAGTCCAATGTAATTAGGACTTAAGATGTTTTAGGTTCAATGTAGGTAGATTCTAGAGTTTTAAGTCCAATGTGGATAGGACTTAAGAAGTTCTAGGTTCAATATAGGTAGAACCTAAAGATTGGAAATGGTTTAAGTCTAATGTAATTAGGACTTAAGATGTTTTAGGTTCAATGTAAGTAGAAGCTAAAGTTTTAAGCCCAATTTGGATAGGACTTAAGATGTTCTAGGTTCAATATAGGTAGAACCTAAAGATTAGATATGTTTTAAGTCCAATGTAATTAGGACTTAAGATGTTCTAGGTTCAATGTAGGTAGAACCTAGAGTTATAAGTTCAATGTGGATAGGACTTAAGATGTTCTAGGTTTAATATAGGTAGAACCTAAATATTAGAAATGGTTTAAGTCCAATGTAATTAGGACTTAAGATGTTTTAGGTTCAGTGTAGGTGGAACCTAAAAGTTTAATTGTTTAAGTCCAATGTAATTAGGACTTAAGATGTTTTAGGTTTAATGTAGGTAGAACCTAATAGTTTAATTGGTTTTAAGTCCAATGTAATTAGGACCTAAGGTATTTAGTTTCAATGTAGGTAGAACCTAAGAGTTGAATTTAAGTCCAATGTAGTTAGGACTTAAGGTATTTAGGTTCGAAGTAGGTGGAACCTAAGGATTGAATTGTTTTTAAGTCCAATGTAGTTAGGACTTAAGGTTTGAGTTGAGTTAGGTTCAATTTTGATTAATCCTGATGCTTATGTTGACCTAAGTTCAATTTGAATCAAACCTAACTTTAAGGTTTGATTTAGGTTCAGTATATGTTGAACCTAGAGTTTGGTTGACTTAGATTCAGGTTGGATTGAACCTAAGTTATATGTTTGACTTAAGTCCAATATGGGTTGAACTTAAGTTTGTACATAAGGTGTTTAGGTTCAATGTATGTAGAACCTAAGGATTGAATTGGCTTTAAGTCCAACATAGTTAGGACTTAAGATGATTTATTTTCAATGTAGGTACAACCTAAGAGTTAAAATGGTTTAAATCCAATGTAGTTATGACTTAAGGTATTTAGGTTCAATGTAGGTAGAACCTAAGGATTGAATTGACTTAAGTCTAATGTATTTAAGACTTAAGGGTTGAGTTGAGTTAGGTTCAATTTTGATTGAACCTAAAGCTTAGGTTAGCCTAAGTTCAACTTGAATTGAAACTAATTTTAATGTTTGATTTAGGTTCAGTATATATTGAACTTAGAGTTTGGTTGACTTAGATTCAGGTTGGATTGAGCCTAAGTTATAGGTTTGGCTTAAGTCCAACATGGGTTGAACCTAAGTTTGAAGTTGATTTGGGTTCAAGTTAGGTTGAACCTAATGTCTGGGTTAACTTGAGTTCAAGTTAGGTTAAACTCAAGTTAAGTTTTCTTTGGATTGATTAAACCTAATTAGGGTTAGGCCTAATTTTAGTAAGGTTTAATTGATTAATTAGAGTTAATATGGGTTAAGTCTAATTGGGTTTAAGGTTAACCAAAACTAATTTTGGTAAGGTTTAATTGATTAATTAGAATTAATATGGGTTAAGTCTAATTGGGTTTAAAGGTTAATTAAACCTAACTTAGATAAGGTTTAATTGATTAAATAGACTTAATATGAGTTAAGTCTAATTGAGTTTAAGGTTAATTAAACCTAATTTGGGTAAGGTTTAATTGATTAATTAGACTTAATATAGGTTAAGTCTAATTGGCTTTAAGGTTAATTAAACCAAATTTGGGTACGGTTTAATTGATTAATTAGACTTCATATTGGTTAAGCCAAATTTGGTTTAAGGTTAATTAAACCTAATTTTGGTAAGGTTTAATTGATTAATTGGACTTAATATGGGTTAAGTCTAATTGAGATTAAGGTTAATTAAACCTAATTTGGGTAAGGTTTAATTGATTAATTAGACTTAATATAGGTT
>NW_018246307.1:148741-153110 GCF_001263595.1 Phalaenopsis equestris
GGTTTAATTGATTAATTAGACTTAACAGGGGTTAAGTCTAATTGGGTTTAAGGTTAATTAAACCTAATTTTGGTAAGGTTTAATTGATTAATTAGGTCTAATAAGGGTTACACCTAATAATTATTTGTTGAGTTAAACCTAATGTAGTTAAGGTCTAACTAGGGATTAATTAGGTCTAAATGTTGTTTAGGACTAATAAGGGTTTGTTAAGTTAAAACTAATGTAGTTAAGGTTTAACTAGGGTTTAATTAGTTCTAAATGTGGTTTAAACCTAATTAGGTGTGTATTTAGGTAAACCTAATGCAGTTAAGGTCTAACTAGGGTTAAATAGGTCTAAATGTTGTTCAAACCTAATTAGGTGTGTATTGAGTTAAACCTAATGTAGTTAAGGTTTAACTAAGGTTTAATTAGGTCTAAATGTGGTTTAAACCTAATTAGGTGTGTATTGAGTTAAACCTAATGTAGTTAAGATTTAACTAAGGTTTAATTAGGTCTAAATGTGGTTTAGACCAAATTAGGTTTGTATTGAGTTAAACCTATTGTAGTTAAGGTTTAACTAAGGTTTAATTTGGTCTAAATGTGGTTTAGACTTAATTAAAGTTTGATTTTGTATTAAACCTAATTTAATTATGTTTTAATAGGTTAGTTAAGTCTAATGATGTCTTTTAGACCTAATTAAAGTTTGATTTTGTATTAAACCTAATTTATTTAAGGTTTAATGGGTTAATTAAGTCCAATGATGTTTTTTAATTCTAATTAAAGTTTGATTTGAGTCTATTTTGAGTTAGACTCAATATTGACTTAGTCAATGATGAAATGAACTAAGTATAGTAAGAGGAGGATTTTTGGGGTTTAAAATATTAATTTAAAATATAATAAATTTTAACCCTAATATAAAATGTCATTTTAATTTGCTTAATGGTTTGAGAATTCTCATTTTAAGGTTATTGTCTGTCACCTTAAATTTTCTAACCATTTTTAATTTTATTTTTCCTTAATTTTCATTTTTATAATTATTTAAAAGAAATAATTACAAAGTGTCTTGAAAATTAGGAAATTGTGTCTTAAAGGATTTTTTTTTTAGCATAGGAAAAATCCAGGAGAATTCCTAAGGGTCTACAGAGAAATCTCTACAAATTTCAGAATTTTTGAAATTATAAATAATTTTTAATAATTAAAATACTCGAGAGAGTAATTAATTTATTAAATTCTAATTTCATGTCCATCATATTCTGCTCACTGTCGTGAGTTCAGAGATATTTTTGTCTTATTTTTGTGATTTTTGTGTGTCAAAGTATCAATTTTTGATTAATTTAAGGTTATTTTGAATTTAATTAAATCCTAAATAACTTTAAATTATCACGGGGAGACACGTGTCCTCGTACTTCCTAAAACGTGGTTAATCCGCTGTGGGATCCCGAACACCGGATCAGCCATGATTAAATCAGAGCTGTATATTTCCAAACACGGAAATGGACGGCATCCATTCATCTTCTCCATTGAGCTTATCTCGTGAGCCATCTATATGAAAACTTTAAGATCTTGATGGATTCTTGATGGATTTTCATGATTTTTGCCTCTATAGCTTCATCTGAAGGAGGCAAATTTATCCATATGGTGATGATGGAGTTTTGAAATGGTTCATTTCACAATTGATCAGAATCGCGAGATACTTAGGTCGAAATGGCCATACCTTGGCTTCATGAAGTGAAGCTTCAATCAAGTTTGCTCGTAACAATCGCCAAGTCCTCACGATCCTTCTAGGATGCTCAATTTGGAGTGAAATCAAGTCTATGTGGGAATTCGATCGGGAGGGGTCACGGTTTAATGTAGAACACGGTTAAGGCTTGAAGGAAGCTCCAATTTTGATTCGAATCTTCTTCTTACACCTCAGGGAAAATGTAGGAAGAGTTAATTAGAATATTGGGTAAATTTTTTGTTGGACCCAAAAATGTCCTGGTTTTGGGGTTTTTTGGGATGACCAAATTAAGGAGATTCAGTGGGTTTCATAGGGAATCAATTGCTCAGAATGTAAGGAGTATTTTTGGTGTTGGGAGTTTTGTGAATTGGGCAGTGTGGATGGGTTTCCTCAATTTCTCCTCTTCCCTTTTATTTTGGGTAGCTCCATTTATAGGTCTTCATGGTGTCTAGAGAGCCTAGGTTCATTTGAGGGAGGCAAGAGAGGTGTTTTCTTGACTGTGGATAAGTTTATAGGATGATGATCAGCATGGATCAATCTCTCCATGAATTATCTATAGAGGTATTTATTTAGGTTAAATTTTGAGCTCAAATTTTGGCTACTTTCTATCGGCTAGTTTGGGTTGTGAATTTGGTAGCTCAAAGGGCTTGAAATGACCTTCACCACATAAGCTTCAATGGTTAATTAATGCTCTTAAGGATAGAGTGACAGATACTCTTCCTTATCACCATCTTTCACATTTTATTTTTTCATTTTTATGATTATTTTAATCATGAGAAGGATGAAGCTTATATGAGTTCTTTCTTCATTGGAGAATAAGGGAGGTGAAGGATGAGCTCAACACTTGCATTTTCTAGAATTCATGAGGGAATTCCACCTAATTATTCCTCTCATGATACCTTTATATTGAAATTTTTTGTCTTTGGTCATTTATTGAATAATTGTCATGTCATAAGTGTCCTATGGGTCTTATGGGTTATGGGTAACTCATATGAGGTCACTCATGATGTCATTAATGGGTTTGGAATTTTGAAAACCATTTATTATGTCATAATGATGTCACATGTCAAAATGGCTTTCTAATTATATTTCCATTTTAATTAATTGTGTTATTAATCAAAAAAAATTGAAATATTATTATTGGCCAATAAATTAATTAAAATAATTTTAAAATTAATTATTTGATTAATTTCTATCATTTTTGGTTTAAAATTGTGTATTTTGACCAAATTTGATAAATGTTAACTAGGTTTGACCAATGTTGACCTTGGTTAACTTAAGTTGACCAATCCTAGTCCAAAGGTGCTCAATGTGACCCACCCAACCTTGTTATGGTTGGATTATTCATAAATTCCATGGGTTTGATGGTATGGATTAATTTGGTCATGATGACCAGAATTGACCCTTAGTTGACCATGATGGTCAACATGATGATCATTAGGTCTTAGATCGACTATTTAGACCAATTTGACTTTTAGGTCAAATGTTACTCAATGTAGTCAAAGTGATGGTCATTAAGTCATGGGTTGACCATTTTTACCAAAATTGACTATATGAGTCAAAGTGGACCAATTAGATTAACTGACTTTTTGGTCACCAAAATGACCTCTTAAGGCAAGGTTTGACCAAATCAGGGCTTATTACCACTGATTTGATCATTTTAGGGTTTAAACTAGTTAATTGGTTCAAGTTGACCAAAGTTGACCAGTTTGACTAAAATTGACCAATTTGACCAAAATTGACTATATGAGTCAAAATTGATCAATTAGATCATTTAAGTGTCAATGTTGACTTTTTTATCATGAAGATGACCATTAAGTAAAAAATTTGACCAGGTTAGGGTTTGTCACCACTAATCTGATTATTTTAGGGTTTATCATTGTTAAGATTCAAAAAGAATGTTTTGAGGGTTATTTTAATTTCTAGGGTTTTAATGACCCTAGAAATGTCCAAAGAAGTCAATATTGGTAGTCTCTTTTATCTTAATGACCACAATGATCATTTTAGGTCATTTAAATGTGTCTGAAAATCTTAAATCATAAGATTCCTCAAGTTGAGTTTGATCTATGAATGTTATTTTAAGACCTTCACTAAAAGTGAGGTCAACAAATGGGTCCCCAATATGTGTGGGATACTGAACAAGTATGCCACATATATTGGCGTTGACCGAAACGGTCAGTTGCCGATAATGTTGTATCCTTATATGGCCTTATGAATATTGTATAAAAGAGTGATAAGGCCATATCAAATAGTGAGAAGAAAATGGATGTCATATTTTCTCAAAGAAGGAGCAAAGGGAACACCATGTTTCCTATAGCAAGGGAGAGAATGGATACCATACCATCTCTTAGAAATGTTAGATGTTTATCTGTCGATTTTGAGAAAGAATGCTATACTACTTATATCCTATCTCAAAGAAAGAGCTAAGGGAACACCATGTTCTTATAGCTGGGGAGAAAATGGATACCATACCATCTCTCGGAAATGTTAGATGTCTATATGTTCAATTTAAGAAGGAATGGTATACGAATTATATCCTATCTCAAAGAAAGTGCTAAAGGAATACCATGTTTCTTCAAATGTCGATCTGTCGATTTTTAGAAGGAAAACTATACGACTTATATCATATCTCAATGAGAGAGCTAAAGGAACACCATGTTTCCTATAGCT
>NW_018246308.1:0-462 GCF_001263595.1 Phalaenopsis equestris
TTTGAACATTTCCAAGCTCGATATAACACATATGATTATATTACAAGGAACGTAGACCTCGACGAAATTTTTTTGCATGTAGAGAGCCGAAATTTTCATCTTTCATCTGCCACACTTCTCTTACCCGAAAACCAGGGAGATGCAAGGAAGGTAACTTTATATCTTCCTTCTCACGCGAATTGCCCATCCCGAATTCACATGATCTAATAAATCCAAGATTTAAAACTGACATCAATTATTTACGTATGTCATACGCGTATGACCCCGAAAACACTTTCAATAACTCAGTTATGGGGGGTTACTAAGAGGTTTTTGGATATTAACCTCAATAACATCTCAATAATTCTGTGATTCGTACCGTGATTCGTAGCTAATCTTTTTTTCTATCATTCGGTATAATCCTGCAATAACATATAAATAACCTTCATAGGCACCTAATTACCGTCTGGTAGGATTTAGGTC
>NW_018246309.1:0-331 GCF_001263595.1 Phalaenopsis equestris
ATTTTTCTTTGGTGCTTGGTTTTGTTTAGTTGAAATTTCGTTTGCATAAATGGCATAGTTGAACATAGTATTTTCCATGATTTTTTCTTATAATTTTTGTCATCAATCTGTTTTATAATGTTTTGAAGAGGAAAGCCCAGGATCATTATGTAAAAAAAGTTTGGTTGCTTCTATCTGGCAGAATTAATCATTTTGAAGCTCAAATTAATGGTTGATTAGTTGCTTCTATGAGCATAAGTCTAAAAGCACTTTTTTGACATGGCTTTCGAAGATCTCTGAGGTATTAATTTTCTTTATTTTTTTTGTTAGATTGTTAGTGGCCACTTGCCAA
>NW_018246310.1:0-1452 GCF_001263595.1 Phalaenopsis equestris
GATACATAAAAACTTGTGATCGATGTCAACGAGGAAGCAATATATCTAGAAGAATAAAATGCCTCTGAACTTCATGTTAGAAGTTGAGATCTTTGATGTTTGCAGATTAGATTTTATGGGACCGTTTATTCCTTCATTTGGGAGCTTATATATATTAATTGTAGTAGACTACGTTTCTAAGTGGATTGAAGAACAAGTTTTACCTTGTTGTGAGGCTAAAAGTGTTTCAAGATTTTTAATGAAAAATATTTTCACTAGATACGGAATGCCTAGAATGATTATCACTAATAGAAAAATTAAACAAATACTTGAAAAGACTGTAAACCCTAGTAGAATAGATTGGTCCACTAGACTGGATACCGCATTATGGGCTTACAGGACTGCTTATAAATCTCCTATTGAAATGACCCCTTACAGACTGATTTTTGGAAAAACTTGTCACTTACCAGTAGAATTGGAGCATAAAGCAAATTGGGCGATTAAAGAATTTAATTATAATTTGAAAGATGCTGGTAAGAAGAGATTATTACAATTAAATGAATTGGAATAATTAAGAAAGTCTTATGATAATAACGACAAAATTTATAAGGAAAAATTTAAGTTATGGCATGATCAGAAGAAGAAGATTAAATTAACCAAAAGAATTTTAAACGAGGACAAGAAGTTTTGCTTTACAACACTAGGCTGAAGTTATTTCCTGGAAAATTGAAGTCTATCTTCTAACCTTAAAGTTGTATTTTTCTTTACTGTGACTCAAGTTTATACTTCAAGAGCTATTGAAATTGAATATTAGAAGACGGGAAATAGATTTAAAGTAAATGGACACAGATTAAAACCATATTATGCGGGTAAAAGACCAAATTTTAAAGAGGTTTTAATGATCAGTCAACCTGAATAACACCTGAATAGGTCGGGCTGACGACGTTAAATCAAGCGCTTTATGGGAGGCAACCCATGTTTATCTTTATTTTTATCACAATTATAGTAGTTTTTATTTGAAATTATCTTTAGTTTGTGGTAGTATTAAACTATACTACTCTTATTTACCCTTGAAACATCTTAAAAATTGGATCCATGAAGAAAAATTGGAACGCATTCGGACCAGAGCTAAACTGTTAAAATTTTGCCTTGGGTGCCGACGATGCCTTCGACGCCACTGACGGCGACAAAATTAATACAGAGGCTCTCCGACGGCAACATCTACCCCGCCGACGGCGAGACCGGCGAATTGGCGGTTACGTGGGTTCAAATGGCGATTTTTGGGCGGAAATTGTCTTTTTAAACTAAAAAATTCAATTTCTAGTTCATATTTTCCCTCCAAAATTGAAGTGAAACTCCACCAATTTAATTCCTATGGCGTCCAATTCCCCTGATAATCCCAGAATGCGAGTTTTCAATCGGCAAAAGTTTTTTAGTATGGAAGCGCAGTGAATCTTCAACAAGTTGCTGACG
>NW_018246311.1:0-2382 GCF_001263595.1 Phalaenopsis equestris
CATATGTATAAGAATGCAAGTAAGCATCAAGCTTAGTAATATAAGCGCAAATCATGATACATCAAACATCACGCTTAAAAAAATATTTGATTTTAAATGCTAAAATGTTGAGCATTAAGCTTAAAATTTTGTTTTTCATGCTATAATACACTAGGCATCAATGCTTAAGTGTAATTTTTCATGCGACATGAAAGTGGAAGTACACATCGTGTAAAATTCATTTTTCGCATGGATTTCATATTTAATCATATGCAAGGCACAAATATATTTTCTTTTCATGCATTTGGCAATGATCCATGAGCACAATGAAATATACATTCTCATAAGCACATAATAAACATATATTTTACCGTGCGATGCTTCAATACTTCATGCAATGTGTTCAACTTATATATGCTCATGAGATGAGAAAGCGTACATAAGTATGAACCTAAAAGTGCTTGATGGAAAAAAATCTCTCTTAGTAGTCTCATTGAGAATCCTAAGGTTGTGATGAAGTCGTAGCTATCATTTGTTACGCAACGTAGCGAAGGCCCTACCTCTAATTGCTTGATAGAATTGTGAAAGGCTTTTCTATGACAGAAAGCCTTCACTAATATAAGGTTTCTCATGGAAATAGCCTTTTCAATTTAAGGAATGAGATGTTAAAGTAAATAACTCATTCTATAGGTCAGAATGGTGGCTTCAACCCATTCATCAAGAGAGAAGCCACTAAAACAATTACGGGTTATTGTAAATCCGTATGAATGTGTTTATGAACTAGAGCTGATGAGAAATCTCAAGGGATACGTAGAGGGAAGTAAAAGAAAAGGCTCCTAACCTAGCAGTCACCTCTAACAATAGCCTACTTGGTTTTCTAACACCAGAATCCTAGGGCTTTGCTAAGGTAAGAAAGAAAACATAAGTTTAAAAGACTTTCACCTACGTGATATTTGTGGATGTGTGCTCTAGGCTTGTCCTTGCTCTTTCCACTACTAGGATGAAAGTAGATCCTCGTTCTTGCAAAATAACTTCTCTACCAGCCCTCTATCTCACACTCTCCTAAAGAAGTTATGTGGGTGGATGAAGTGAAGAAGAAAACAAGATAACAATAGAAGGTGAAGTATAAAGGTAGGAGAGGAAGAAGACAAAACTTTCTCACCACGAAGTTTTCTCCACGGCTCCTTTAGCTCTATCAAACACTCTCTAGCTAAAAACTCTCTCCCAAGTAAATGAAATTCGGATCCTCACTTACTCTCCCGAGCTAGTCATGTACTGATGGCTTTTTCTATCAATTTGCGTTAAAAGAAAGCTCATTTTTTCCATGTCAGGCCATCCCATTGGCTATTGGAGAGGTGGGCAATGAATATATGCCTCATATAAATCTTTTCTCTATCTCATGCATAATGTAATAATATGTGATCAATTAGGAGGCTTGGTCATTTATTTTGGCAGCAGGACAAATGGGACGCTTAAGCGCCCCAAACCGACACATATGCACCACCTTCTCAGTTGGCAAACATAAAAATGCTCATTCTATATCTTAGGCACACAGATGCTCATATTTGGCATTTAAATGCCACCCACTCGGGTAAAGGGGAGTAAACAATGCATCCTTCGAATTCTTGGGCGCATTAGCGCCTATATGTGGTGTCACCTCTCAGGTGGCCACAAAAGAAGCAAACCTTTTTGTGCTTAGGCACATAGACACCCATATTTGGGTGCCTAAGCACCCAATTCTCTGTATACCAAGTTCTTGGGTGCCTAGGTGCCCATGTTTAGGTGTTTATGTGCCCAAGAATAAGAGGGCTTTGTGCTACCTCTTAACCAGGGTTGCAGGGTTCATACGGTTAGGCCTTTATGCATTTTTGGATAATGGTAGACCCTCTATTCATTGAATATGATTCCCAGGCATTACAATAAACATCTTGGATGTGTCAAATCGAACAAATAATGTCAAGTGATGAGGATTTCACCCGATTACGACAATTTTGACCCAAACCCTAATTTTCCCCTTCAGGTGTCTGTTTGAAGACTTTATGGATCCGTAAGTTATGAAAATCTATGTATCACTAAAAATATGATATTACAGGTTAAATATAAAAATTTTAGAGGTTTCATTTGTAGAACTTTAGTGTGAACGGGTGTTCCAGAACCCCGTGCAGTTGTACCAGTCTATATTTGATTTTCTCCAAAACTTACGTAGAAAGGTTCTATGACTTCTTTTGACCACTTGAGGCTCTAAAATGGGCAAGTCATGCTCTTAAAGCATTAAAATGGTCAATGGAAATGTCCCAAATCAAAACGGACGCCACACAACAGCGAGGTGTCATGGGTAAAGATGAATCACTGTCAACCCTAGTTCTGTGCCTCAAACACATACCAAGATGTTTTGGTAGATGT
>NW_018246312.1:0-882 GCF_001263595.1 Phalaenopsis equestris
GATGAGTCCCGATAGGACTGTTGAACTTAGGGCAAACCTAAGTGGCTAGGGTTGGGTCCCTAACATACTCAAGCACATCACAATTCCCAACTCGTCCTAAAAACCCAAAATTACACTCATTGAACCCATTCCCTTTGCTCTTTTAGAAATTCATGAGGGTGGTTTACAAGCTCTTAGCCCTTTGGCTAGAGTGGCTAGGATCCATACATGAAGGGTCCAAAATGAGCCTCCCCTTAGTCGCATGGCTCAAATAAGGTAACATTTTGATTGGCATATCCAATGGCCTTCAATTCCATCTAAACACCCAATTTTGGTCGTCTAGCCCCTAACTTTTCCAAAATTACCAAAATGCCCCTAGAACCCTAAAATTTCAAAAGTGTCCCAAATCCTTAAATTCTCTCCAAAAATTATGACAAACCACTTCAAACTATATAAATTGACCAAAAAACCA
Source organism: Phalaenopsis equestris (assembly GCF_001263595.1). NCBI lineage: Eukaryota > Viridiplantae > Streptophyta > Magnoliopsida > Asparagales > Orchidaceae > Phalaenopsis > Phalaenopsis equestris. The sequence continues at coordinate 452 of NW_018246312.1, forward strand.
CAATTTCACCAAATTTCCTATACCCACTTTAAACTATCCAAATTGACCAAAATACCAATATTTCCTCAAAATTCTTAAAATGCCACCAACTTTGTCAAAATTGTCCAAAAAATTCCTAAGACCTCCCAATTCATTATAGACCTCTCCTAAACCAATCACAACAACCCAATAGGCCCAATTTGACCAATGGACCAATTTTGACCAAAATACCAATTTTGCCCCTAAAGGCCCAAAATCCCCAAATTACTCCCAACTTCCATCAAGATCAAATTGATTTAAAATTTCCCTAATTCCAAATCTACATCAAAATGCAACATGTTTAAATCCAATTGAAGTTAAATCCAAGCTTATCTGATTAAGCCCACGTTCAATTTTATTTGCCCACCATGCATGATAAAAAGTTTATTTGCATAAGCAATTTAAAAAAAAAA
>NW_018246313.1:0-3906 GCF_001263595.1 Phalaenopsis equestris
AGGTTTCTCGTGCTTTGGTCTGCGACCTCTCGACACTTATGGACTCTGAACCAGAAATATCGGCTGATGAATTAAAAACTATTAATTAAAAAAATATAATAAAAAATATATTAAATTCTTTTTACTTTAATATAAATTATAAGATTTAAATCTCGTCCCTACTCTTAAAATTCAATAGTTGCATCACTAGAGCTATCAAAACCGATCATTGTTCGCGAATAACTCGTATCGAACTCGTTAAGCAAAAGAATAATTTTTTTGAGTTAAATGTACAAATAAACTAAACAAGAAAAACGATATTTGTTAACAAGTCGAACATTTATCCAAATTTCCCCGCTCTGATTAATAACACGTTATTTTGACAAATGTGATGTATTTTTAATATATATATATATATTTAAGTGAGCCAAGTAGGTTGAATTATTGTTGCATGTCAGATTTGGCTCAAACATTCTTAAAATTTTGATAATAATATGATTAAATGACGTCAAATCTATAAATTATAATTTAATCAAATATTAACATATGTAATTTATTTATCTTTAAGGATAAAGTATAATTATTATATACAGCAGTCATAGAAAAAAAATGCAAAAATTAATAAACAAGTATTCCATAAATAACCACTAACATAGTAATTTGATTATACCATCACATTCCTATGTATTCACATATCAAACACCTAAAGTTTATTTATTTTTTCCCAATATATTACCATTACTTAAAATTTCAATATAACTCATTAAAATAATGCTATATTTAAAATTTAAAACTATTAAATTAATAATGAATTTATTTTTAAATATCACTTATTAAAATAATGGAGCATTCATTACATATTTACATATCTAACAACTAAAGTTTCATATTTACATACATAACACTTATCTTTAATATCATGTTATAACAGAAAATTTACATACATACCACTAAATTCTTATGTATTACACAAATAACAGATAATGACATACACTTTAATTTCTACACATCACCTTTTGCATGTGTCACTTTTAAGAAGTTAAAATGATGGTATTTTTATGTGATATAGTTATATGAAAGATTTGTGGTATAAAACTATAAATATAACAAGTAAAAAATGAGGTGTTCAGTTCATTTCAAAATACTTCAATGGGTACACACAAGAAATAGGCCAATTCGTAGCTTTTTGTTTAATTTCTTGTGGAGTCAAATCTTCATCAGTACGGGTCAAGGGAATGGCTCCTTGACCCTTGATTTCCATATAAAGGACACGACGAGGAAAAAGACCCTCTCTGACCTCCATTCTGATTGATTGGATATCTTTCAGAAAAAAAACGAAGGAAGATGCGATGATTTATTCTAGATAAGTAAATACAAAAGAATTTGGAGGCATATATGTAAATGCCCCTACATTCTATAGATGTATGAAGCAAGTGCTCTTTAAAAACCTGGCAATGATGATAAAATTGATGGCAAAGATGACCACATAACAAAGCATTTATTAATCTCCTGCATGTCAGTTCCAACAAACCCTAAACCTAATCAACAAAAGGGGTCATACATTCATCACCCAGCTGAAGGTAATCATATGAACAGAGATATATTTTACATAAAATTCCATTGGAGATCAAAATCAGAAGAAAATTCCTACTGGTGAAAGAAGAGCTAGCTAGGCACCTTAACTTCCATTGTTATTATTATCAGGCCTCCACAGACCCAATCCATTCCTCACTCCACCAAAACCTGGAACCATACCGGGCACCACTCCCAACCCCGGCGGTCTCCCGCTACCCAACCGGCCACCCATGTGGCACGGCCTCGGATGGCCGTCCGGCCGTCCTTGCCACGGGGCATTATTAGGCTGCATTCCCCCAACCTGGGGCTGGATGGGCGTAGGAGGAGGAGGTATGAACTGCGGGGGCATCAGGTTCTGGTTTATTGCAAATGGGTGGGCATTTATAAGTTGCTGTTGATACACGTGCTGCGGAGGCGGCGGTAATGGCGGCATCGATCTCATATTTTGAGTGCTGCGGAGGCGGCGGTAATGGCGGCATCGATCTCATATTTTGATTTGGATTCCACTCAGGAATATCATCTTCATCATTCCACGGCTCGACAGGAATCCCCAACTCGCTAATGATGTTCTCCCCCTGCCCATACTTTTGGATAAGTTCCCTCATGTGGTTGGACGAACAGGGCGGAGCCGTCGCTGTCGCCTTCGCCGCCAATGCGCCTGCACGATGGGAGCTTCGGCCGCGAGAAAAATCAAACTCGGGAAGATCATCATCCTCTCTCGCAATAGGCGGGCCGAAGCCGGGCGGAACATCGTCTTCATCATTGGGTAGAGGCATTGGATTCCGGCGGAATGAATGATTCATGCTTTCATGACGTTTTTTCGAACTCGAATGTTTCTTCGAGCTGCCATGACGGTGGTGGTGGGAAGATACTCTAGGTGATATGGTTGCATGGGGTCTTCTCCATACAACAATGCCGATGAGGCCATTGAGGACAGAGCTGATGCTGCCGAGGAGCTCCTTAGAGAGGTTGTGGGTAAGTATGGTGAGTATTTTTGGGTGGGAAGGGCAGAGGTAGAGCTCAACTCCTGGGACAGGCTCAGCAAATCCTACTCTCTCATCTGTGATGTAAGAGTGGATGGCCTGTAGTTGGAAGGAAGGAGAAGACATAAAATCAAATATTTAGCGATCATATATGGTATAAAAAAAAGGAAGATTTACATGCATACCATTCAATTCGTATGCATTTACATATCCAACAGCTGTAAAAGATAAACTTTGTAAAAGAGAGTTGAAGCCAAACCTCGGAGAAATGTGCACGCCCACTCTCCAGAGAATCCTCCTTCCAGCTAAATTCGACCATCTGCATAAATAAGGAAATATGTATTATTTATATGTTTTTTTAGGAAATAATAGGCGAAAATTCATGCATTTTGGCAGTTAAATAGGAGCATTTTTGAGAATTAAGATATTATCATAAAACAACTACGTACAAATTTATGTTGAAAGTCATGATTTCAGATTTTATTTTTCCTCAAAATCAGTTAATGCACAAAAGGGACGTTCAGTTTTATTTTTAATTAAATGGATTTGTGTATGCGAGAAAAATAAATGATTTCCAAAAAATATTGACTTAATTTTATACAAAAAAAAACTACAATAATTTTTTATTTTAATTCCAATATTTTGGCATTAAAGATTTGAAAATATTTAAACAATTTTTTTATGAGATTGTCAACAAAATTTATACAATAAATAACTAAAATACAATCTGTTTCTCGAGTCTCGGTAATATACACATCAATAGGAAGCTCCCACTTGTTGGCGGCGTATACCCAGAAGTTATCGTACAGCTCAAACAGCTTTTACATTCGATATAATAGACCCATCCCCTATTCTCATTCCATTGCTTTAAAATTCGCGCTCGTATAACCCAGCTGCTCACTGACGTGTGCTTCCAACATACACTTTCACTTTTTTCATTCTATTTCCTTCAGCCCAGCTTGAGCAGCTTTTACATGGCCGCATTCCACACAGAGTGGCAGAATTTTATTTCAAAAGATAGCAAACAACATTGCTGCAATCGCTGCAGCATTCATTTACATCACTTCTTACATCAAGCAACCTAGCTCCAGAGATTCAACTTTACATTAACAATAAAATTGTTCATATTAAGGAGCATTTACATGCATACCACACAATTCTTACATATTTACATTTCTAACACCTAAACTTTTATATTTACATAGATAACCCAAATCTTTCACATCATATCAGAAATATCACTATCACTAGCTTTTTAAAAGTGAATACACCTTTTAATATGAATGTCAGGGTGTTATAAATGTAAATATAACACTTTAAATGTTACATATGTGAATGCATAAGAATTGTGTGGTATGCATGTAAATTT
>NW_018246314.1:0-851 GCF_001263595.1 Phalaenopsis equestris
ATGTGATATGAAAGAATTTAGTGTTATGCATGCAAGAGTTTTGGTGTGAGATACATAAATATATAAAAAGTGTATTCTATGTTTGCAAACTAAATTGAAATATAAATTGAAATATAAAAACATTTTGGTGTCATATGTAAATACAAATTTTTTTTCCTTCTTTGAAAGCTAATCAATTAATAATTGGTCAATAAAAGTTTTAGGAAAAACAGTAAAATAATCAATTGTTCGCTTAAACAATTATTATAACATACCGTTGAGTAGAATTGTCAACCCAATCTAATTAACTATAAAGTTTCGTTTGAAAGGGTTTCGCCGTTTGGCGAAGTTACATCAAAAATCATGGATGGCACTGACATTATCATCTGAGTTCTAAAACGGTAAAAATTCACGTTTCGGTGCAATGATTTTGGGAGGCGTCGGGAGACGCTGGTCTACCAAACAAAAACAAATCTGACGCATTGGCATTTAGAGTAGAACTTGAATGTCTTATGAAACAAAACCTAAACTAAATTAGCTTTATTCAAAGTGAATTCCCTCCCTTTAGCGAATGCTATACATGTGTGATCGACCTGCAACAAAGTTTCAAGACAATAAGTTTTGTGTTCGTTTTCGATCATGATATTTGTTAGTATATTTTCGCACTTGTAATTGATTTTGGATCTTAGTGTAGGACCTTAAAGTTAGTCTCACAGAGTTGATTTCAAGTCATACATTGATGGGCTTAAATTGACTCGAGATCGGCCTGTAATATATTTTTTTTATTGATAGAAATTATATATATAGTACTGAGTATATATATCTCAATTTGAGTCAGTTTGTTTCACTTCTGAGCCGAATTGATCGGATTC
>NW_018246315.1:0-281 GCF_001263595.1 Phalaenopsis equestris
TTTGATAAAATTTAATTAATCATTTTCTTGTACTTGTTGCAGCTAATATAGGGCAAGAAAATAATGGAACTAATATGTATACAAAAAAAATGTCAGCACATACCTTAAAAGGATCAAGTAGTTCATAAGAACACAAAGTAAAAGACGGTGATAAAACATTTAAATATTTCACAGGAATTATTTACTTCGTATTAAAAAATAATATAAAAAATTTTAAAACTGAACGAAGTATTGTGCAAAGATTTTTGAAAAGAAGCAGGAATAATTAACATAATTATATA
>NW_018246316.1:0-348 GCF_001263595.1 Phalaenopsis equestris
AATGGCATTGTGCCTTTGATTAAGGCTTTCGAGGGTGGTGGGAGATCTCGATTGACACCTGATATGCGGGTGTCTTAAGCAAGCAATTCATTTTTTATAGTAAATAAAAATAAAAAAGAATGATTAATATAATCTCTCATAAAACTTTTATCCTCCAAATTTAATGTATGATAAAATAATTCATATATACTCTGAAAAATTATGAAATATTTGATCTCATTTCCTTTTCCTCACAAATGGCATCTTGTTATTGTTGTTTCACATCATAATCTTTAATTCTTTTTGGTTCTTCTACAAATCTCACATCTGATTTTATCTCTATAGAGTTTGTGACAAGCTTTATAGTCT
>NW_018246317.1:0-272 GCF_001263595.1 Phalaenopsis equestris
ATATGGTATTTTTTATGCACTACCCATAGTAAACCGTATCGATGGTGTGCGGAAGCTAATTGTTAGCATATAGTTTAATTTTCCAAACAAGATATAGAGTAATATCATCTGAGATGCTACAAAAAATGATGTGATGCTAAGTATCACATCCATAAATAAACAGACTTATTATTGAAGCCTGCCCAGTAACCAAATATTTAAAATCTATTTTAACCATATGCAGTTAAGGATTTTAACCAATCATATATAAAAGTATCTTAAGCATAACTTTT
>NW_018246318.1:0-1056 GCF_001263595.1 Phalaenopsis equestris
AGCAAGGAAGAAGAAATCTCCCACTTTCCCTCCACACTTACAATCTCTCGAAGAAAGACTCACAATTGTTACACACTAATGGAAATTCTATACACTCTAGGACACATCTAACATACAGGACCTCTCTAATTTTCGGCCAAAATGTTCTTTTAAAGTTATGGATGAGCTTTCCCAAGAGTTGCCTAAGCATCCCTTCAAAATTTGGCCTTATCCTAAGCTTGAGTAGGCATAACCATCGATCTCACCGTCAGCAGCCTCGAGGGCACCGTCGGTGGGCTTCTAAGGAAATTTGTCCTGTAGTCTCGGGAAAAACTCCCCGTCGCCGTGGTTGAGGACGTCGTTGGTGGCCTAGTTCAAATCTCCACATTTTGGTCCTTTTCGCTCCAAATTTTCTCCTTTGTGCATCTTTTTGCTCCAATGACCCTAATTCATCATTCTTGCAACAAAACATCAAAAATACCTTTCTTTACAGTGTAATATCATTAAAGAAAGTATAAAATATGTATGAAAATCTCAACATATTTTCCTTAGGTCAGGTATCAATCCCAAAATGGAATCAAAAACCTTGTTCCATTAAAGGGGGGCCTCACACAAATCTCAAAATATGAGAATAGGATGTCATACTCCATTTAAGGTGGCCTCATACATTTCTCAAAGAATTGAGTAGAGAATCAGATGTCATATTCCATTTAAGGTGGCCTAAAACCGATCTGAAAAGATGAGAATAGGATGCCATACTCCACTTAAGGTGGCCTCATACTTATCTCAAAGAATTGGGTAGAGAATCGGATGTCATATTCCATTTAAGCTGGCCTTAAACTGATTTCTGAAGATGAGAATATGATGCCTTACTCCACTTAAGGTGGCTGATCCATGAGAAATATGATAGATTTTTCATATACATTTTATGGTTAATTTTAATGATATTGCACTTTGAAGGATGATATTTTGCATGTTTTTGGTTTTAGGTACAAGAAATGGACTTTTGGAGAAAAAGAAGCAAAAAAAGTTCAATTTTGAGCAAAATGAGCAAGAAAGAAAATTCTGACCTGACAC
>NW_018246319.1:0-5616 GCF_001263595.1 Phalaenopsis equestris
AAGACAAGACCTCACAAAAATGAGGTCAACAATGATACAACAGTACTTAGAGAAGAAAATAAAAAAATAAATCTCCAAATACACAAAACCAAAGCAAAAGTACCAAAACAAAAAAATAATAACATATAAACAGTTCTCATGCAAAATAAAACTGATTATAGTTAAAATAATATTAAAAAAAATGACCCACAAGGACCTGGCAACAACAACAGGCAGGAAAAGTCCCACTACAATAAAATCGGAACAGAATCCCCACCCATCCCATCCCATCCCACGATCACGGTACTTCACATTCAACTTGAATGTGGTTCTATGTTCCATAATCACATCCTGCTTCATTCCCCACAGGCAGGAGAACTTTCTTATTCTGCGATAGAAGCTTCTGGAATCGATCTACCACTGTCATATAAAAGTCATTACATTTTTGCGGCTTGGGGAACCCACTTTAAATTCCATGTTCATGTGCACCCAAGACAACACTACCACACGTATGACATTCCAAAGACTATTATGGTACAATAAATAGTCATCATACTTGGCACAACCAAAGTTGAACTACACGTGAGCTAATATTCTCACGAACCAAGTCTCCAGTCATCAATATATTGATTTAAGCATTAATTTTATTCCAAATATATCAAGAGCTTCTTAAGTGAACGATATTATAGTTATTTTGATTCATGCATTTTCAAAAAATTGAATGTTATATCTTGCTCCAAAACTTTTGTTACTTTCACATACAAAAAAAAAAATGTGTTGACTTGTATTTTAAATAAATTTTATATTGAATGATTTATATAGCTTTGTTGTTTTTAACATTTAACAAGAAAAAAATTCTTTGAAAGAAATGAAACAAACAAAAAAAAAATGTAAAACACACATGTGGGCTCCAAAAACTTCAACTCACATAACTCTGCATTTTATTTTTGTTTTTTAGAAGACTTTGAGGGTCAAATTTTTTTAAGGCAAATGGAATGCTAGATAAGGCACTACCCATAGATGTAGTTATCATTTTGCTAGAAATTTTTGATATGGAGTTTGAGGTTTCTCATAAGCACAAGTCATTATGGTTAATTACTCCTCCCAATAAAGGGAGAGTAAATTTGATTAAGGTTAGTCATTTAACACTAAATAATCAGCATATAACAACAGTAAACATATATTTTAAAATATAAAATCTATCACTTGAAGCTTAAAGCGGGTAGTGTGGGAAATGAAGATGAACTCGATCATGATCCCATGGTTCTGTCTTTTAGGGTTCTCATAATCCCTGATCTGCTTAGTCAGAAGAGGTAATCAAACCAACCTGACTGAAAGATTCTTATCAGCAACAATGGGTTGCGTCGTCCAAGGGATTCTTGAGATTTGGGGTAGATGTTTGTCTAAAGGAACAAATTTAAGCAACCTTACATGACAGAAGGATTTGTGTCAATCAATTATACCCTTGAGATTCACAACTCAAATAGTAGGAAAACATTAGAAAAAATACGGGCTGCAGCCATGACCGCGATATAATGGTATCATTTGACGGCAATGACTGGTCAGAAGGCTCTGATTGTAACTACTACTTTGTCGTGTCATTGGGCGGCAATATTACGAGGACACAGAACCCGGGTCACGTCCATACTAACGTGAAATTACTTTGAGTGTCAAATAATAGTACACTCGATGTGACATTCGCTCTTTGTGAACTGAAACCAATCAGAAATTTGTAACCCCCAAAAAACTAGTGTGGAGGGAAGATAGAGTTTGCTTTAAACATCTAAGTGATTAATTTTAACTTGAGCGTTAGTTTGAAAACTTAAATTGAACGTTGGTTTGAAATTAACTACTCTGATTGAGATTTTCAATCAACACAATCATTATCGTGGATTTAAACATTTCAATATTTTATATTTGAAGGGCATTTGAGTATGTTGGTTTAGAATTATTAGGATATAAGTCCGGTCAAGTCCTATCATTATAAGAAAGAAGTTTAAATTAGATGATCTAGACTTGTTAATTCTTATCTTAAGATTAAGATGTTTATTTCGAAATTATTAAACTCATCAACTCCAGTTTTTGTGAGGAGGTTCAGACTAGTTGGGTGTGACTTATAACTCTGCCCTTTAGCAGGGAAACTCGACTAACTTTACAAAATATTAACCATTTGAATATAAATTTGGCCTTAACCTGTGAAACATTCATAAGTTATTTGTTAAAACATTTAATATTTTACCTGAAGCCCAAGTGGGAGTATTTTTTTAATGTGCATATACCTTGATGCCTTTGTTTAAAGATATTGCATGAATTTTTGAACACTTAGAGGATTCCCTTCTATTCGCAAGCAAATTATGTTGTGAATCTGGTGGTAAGATTTTAAAGTTTCAAAAGCCCCATATTTGAATTATTTGTCATTCTTAGGGGCCTAAATTTGAAAAATTCATTTTTGAATTGATTTTTAAATTCTAAGAGCTTAAGTCAGAAAAACTCAATTATAAAATATTTTGAAGTCTTATGAGCTTAAATTTTAAAAACTAAATATTAATATTTTTAAGCCCTAGTACCCTATATTTCAACAACAACAACAAAACCTTTATCCCACTATGTGGGGTCGGCTACATGAATCTTTTTTTTTTTCCATTGAGTCTTATTTAGTGTCATATTTTCATTTAATTCTAAGAAATTAAGAACCTGTTTTATACAATATGTCCAAATCTTCCTAGGTCTACCTCCGTCTTTCCTAAAATAAGTTGAATCTGAGACATCTACTCTCCTAATCGGATCATCAGATGGTCGACATTTAATGTGACCAAACCATCTAAGATGTCTCTCTCTAATTTTTTCTGTCATTGGAGGTACACCAACCCTATCACAGATATATTCATTTCGCATTTTGTCTCTAAGCGAAAAACCACTCATCCACCTAATCATTCTCATCTCGACAACACATAACTTAGTTTAATCTTCTCTTTTAAAGGCCAACATTCACGTCATAGTGCATTGCAACTCTTCATCTTAAAATGTACGATGATAATTCCTTGTATTCTTTATTTTAAAACTCTTCATCTTTAAATCTAGAACTACTAATCAATGTTGAGTAATTAAATCCTCCCTTAAAATGACTTTACAATCTTTACATTCTTGACGATCCCTTCTTCTCATAAGAAAATAATCAAACTGTTTTTTATTAGATCCATTAATATGCTCATCGCTTTTCTTGAATAAAGTATTAGCAATAACAAAATCATGTGCTAAAGCAAAATCTGATATGACTCTACCATCATCATTACACCAAAATCGTAGCCACCTAGTAGCCTATATTTAAAAAGCGCAAAATTTAAATTCTTTTTAAAATCCTAAGAGTCTACATTTTAAAGCTTCAAGTTTCCAAATATTTTAAAATTCAAATGATTTGTATTTTTTCTGAATTACTTTATAAATTTCAAAGTTTAAGATCTCACGTTATTTACAAGTCCAAATCCCCAGAAAAATTTTCAGCCTCCGAGCATCAACCTTTGTTATGGGCAATAGACGAATACCAACCTTTTCAACTTTCTTAAAAGACTTATCGGTCAATATAGTGAAATACTACAGTTGGAGAACAAAAACATGTATTTAACCCGAGGTCTTAAAAGACACAACAGGCTTTCAATTTACCTGTAAAATATGTCAAATCGCAAGCAAGCATTTTCCCGAGCAATACTTTACTTTTCCTGAACGATACTTAATTCCCAAGGAAGGGTACCTGCATTTCCCAAGACGGGTATTTTAAAATGTTGGTTTTATAAAATTTTTCAAATGAGATCGTGATTTCCCCGTACGTTGCTTAATTCCTAAGCTTAGAAACTCGTGCTTCCTCGAATGAACATTTTAAAAAATTGCTCAATTGCCCAAATTTTATACTTTTCAAAGTACTAGTCAACAAAGGCAATGATAATCGACGATTGACAATGGGACAACAAAATATAACATAGATCTTTTCTTATTCTGTTTTTTTTTTCTTTTTTTATATACAATATGGATGTAAATAAAATGGTAATAGTTAGGGTTGGGGCACAGAGGAGGAGGCGAAACACTTCCAAAGTGGCTCAGGTGCAAAGCAGGGAAAGGCAAGCAGAGCAACTTGAACAATGCGGCGAGGGCTTCGACGGTGTGGCATAGAAAGATAAGGTCGAGCTCATGCTCGAATAAAACAAAGAGTGGAAAGGGATCAAGAGAAAGACAAGTAAAGGACCTGAGGGCTTTCGCTGTTTGCTTCAATCTTGAAGAAGTGGAGACCGTCTCGGTTTTGCATGCGGCTTTCGAATTGGAGGAAGAAGACTAAGCAAAGAGAGATAGAGCAAAGGGTTTCACTAAATGGAGTTTCACAAGACTCTAAATGGAGTGATCCTGTCGTTGAAGAAGAAAGCAGGAGCAGTGGAGGATCGAGCGGCTCTATCCAAACAGATAAAACAAAGAGAAGGCTGCGAGGTTGTGAGATTTGTGCACGACGAAAGGAGGAGGCGGCAGCTTTGGTTCGGGGTCGTAAACCTTCTATGCACAGGAGAGAAGATCGACGATGGTTAGTTCAAGATCGTGTGGCTTCTGTGCAGGGATTGAATTGAGTAATAGAGATTCATCTATTTGTTACGTGCGAAATGAAGGGACTAGAATGACAAATGCAAGAACGTCTTCGGTTCTGTCGTGCGGATTTCAAACCGGAGGAAGAGGACAAAGAGAAGGGGTGACAATGTAAATATTTAAGCCCACTTTTGGGAATGGATATGCCTTTTTTAACCACTTTTTAGCCCTTGGGCAAATTTTTAAGCATACGAACTTTAATTAGAGCACTTTTAGCACTTAACAAAACCTTTAGAAGCTATTTTGAGCTATTATGAAGAATTTTAAAAAAATTCTCAACCGTTTATGCCCTGAATGATATGCCAACCTTAAGGTATGTAAAATCATAATTGATGAAAATCTCCTTACTATGCAACTACTAGGAGAAGCCAAGTGGTCCCACCTCCTAATGTTTTCAAAATTATGACTTCACATCCTAAACTTTTCAAGAGCAAAAAGAAAAAAAAGAAACTACAAATAATTACGTGAACTTGTGAAAAAATTTGTTTAGAGCACATTTTCTGATATGACAAAAATTAGGATATATGTTGACGCTAAAAATAAAATTAAAAAGGAAAGCAATTAATTAGATTAAAACCCTAACTAATCTCGCCCATAACTATTCCCGCTCATTCATACGGAGGTCTCAGTTTCTTTCCCCACTTCAACTGATTTGGTGTCGTCATACTTAGCGAGGAACAACAACAACGGGATCGCAACGAAGATCTTCAAACTACCATCTTTATCTCCAAGGAATGATGAGATTACAACATACAAAAATCTCTAAAACTCCACTGTTCCTCTCCTTCATTTGACTTCTTGCGTTGCACGGTAGCCAATCATCTCCTCTTCTTCATCTTGCAAACTCAGTCGCAAAAACCCCCTGAACGACTCGTGATACAATAGTAGTTAGGGCTAACCAGAGAAGCAAGGAATAGATTGTCACTTCGCAGCTTGGACACAGGTGCCATACAAACTCCTCTATTTGTGTGCCATCGCGTTATTGTCGGTGTTATTTCGGGGATGGTTTGTGGG
>NW_018246320.1:0-337 GCF_001263595.1 Phalaenopsis equestris
TTCTCCATGCATGTAACTTCAATGCAAATAATTTGAGATTTATAACTTCTAATTACCAAGAAATATCCAATATATAAATATTGCGTGCGCTTTTACAAACATCTCACCCAATTCCTACATCTTTACACATCTAAAACCTAAATTTGTAGTTAACATTTAGACCACCAAAAGCTTTTATATCATATGAAAAATATCATTATTTTAAATTTTGAGAAGTGAAATAATATTTTCTTTCATAACGTGATATGTACGGCAGTCAAAAAAGCCAGTTATTCACGAAAAACTCATGTTTGGCTCATTAGGTAGCTCGTGTTTGATTCATTCTTAAAACTAGCGA
>NW_018246321.1:0-331 GCF_001263595.1 Phalaenopsis equestris
ATATTTTAACTGACCCGTTGGTCAAGTCAGTGTACCAGTCAAAAGCAATCACTGACAAGATGCTGCTAAACTATTGGCAGAATAGAGCTTTGTTATTCCTCGTGTTGCCACAATTTGCTCAGAAATGTGTTATGTCTTGTCTGGGATTTCAAGTCCCATCAAATATCTTATTGTTTGGGGCCACAAAATCCTTGGGGAAAGGGACGGCATCGAACTCCTCTGGGTAAGGTCTACCCTTTAAAATTGATGCACTTCCCTTGGACTGGGCTAAGGCCTCCCCCACTTGTTCAACAATTTTCTTGAACTCTTTTTCTGGCATGGCACTTCACCG
>NW_018246321.1:1455-2324 GCF_001263595.1 Phalaenopsis equestris
ATATCCATCAGTATCTGTCAGAGGATGGAATCTACTCCCTCATAGGAGTGGATAAATTTTTGGTAATACCTCTTCAACTTGGTGAGGCTTTCCCTCAACCGGTGTGTTTACAGAGGTCTGGACTTTGATGGCCCTTCGAACTCTTCTATTGTGGTTCCTCCTTTGAGTTCGGGTCAATGGTACAGTCCTTGAACTTGACCAGATCTCAAACATGGGTGGCGGAACAATTAATCCTTCAGTCAAATCTTCAACGATCATCACTTCTTTTACCTTAGCAGTAGCAGGGATAGCAGGCTTGATGACAGCAGCTTTAGCCTTCTTGCAGGCAGGGAAGCCCTGGAGGGTGTTCAATTTGAATTTTGTAGACGGCTCTTGCATTTCTGGAGTAGCGATCTTCATTACCACAAATGGGGCTTTCCCAAGGATAACCGCAAGGTCTTCAAATCCAGCTCCGAACTTGATGGTGGGAGCGACGTTACGGGCGTTGCGGTCCATTGGCAGGCTGCAGGAAAAGTCAACGTTGGGTAGACCATCGCAACGGGCTTTAAAAATAGAAAGTTTTAGGGTTAGCTATATGGCCGAAAACCTCATAATATTTAGTGCAAGCAACAAAAATAGAGGTTAATCTGTAGACCGGGCGGGTCTTAATTTATGAGTATTTTTAACATCTTTATTTAAAAAGGTGTAAAATTTAATTAATATTTCAAAGTGCGCGCAACACAACACGATTTGGTTTAATTTGCGAAGTGGCAAACCAAATTTGGAAGGGAGATGTGAAAAAAAAAATTAGGACCCAGTGCGGGACCCAATTAGTGGCAGAAATTGCCCGGGTGGAAACCCCACATGAAAATTTAAAGAGTCCTTAATGG
>NW_018246322.1:0-782 GCF_001263595.1 Phalaenopsis equestris
TTATTATTTTTGGTAACGTCCATCATTTCACACCTATCTTGAAAGTAGATAAAATTTTTTTAACAAAATTTTAGACTCATCATAAAACTCCATTTCGATCTCATTTGTTAACTTACTCTTCAAACTTTTTTTGGAAATGATTTTTACTTAGATAATCAATTTTATCCATCCAAAAACAATCATCATCTTTTCTCTCAGCTTGATATTTCATAGTCTTTAGCACGTCAAAAGTGACTTCCTGGCCATTAATATTCATAGTCAACTCTTCTTTTGGTACATCTATCCTAGCTTGTCCAGTAACAAGAAAATATCTCCCCAAAATAATTGGATTTTCTTTATCTTCCTCCATATATAATACAATAAAGCCTATAATAAAGATAAATTTATCCACTTTAACAAGCACGTCTTCTATAACTCCTTTTGGATAAATGATAGATCAATCAGCTAATTGAAGGGTTACAGTAGTGGGAGAATTATCGGCTAAACCAAACCTTCTAAATATGGGTAGAGGCATCACATTAACGCTTGCTCTTAAATCACATAAAGCTTTTCCACATAATCTTTCTCCAAATACTCAAGGAATTTTTAAGCTAGAATGATCTTTAAGTTTCTTAGGAAGCTTTTTTGGAAATACAGCGTTGCAGTCCTCACTGAGTGCAACTTTGTTGTAGTCCCCAAATTTCCATTTCTTTTTTAATATCTCCTTCATAAATTTTGCATAACTTGACATTTGTTCTAAAGCTTTACCAAAAAAAATATTTATCGTTAACTTCTTAAGTACG
>NW_018246323.1:0-327 GCF_001263595.1 Phalaenopsis equestris
TTCCCCTTCGCGAAAAAGCCCTAGCCCGAGCTCCCTCTCGCCGGGCCGGTCTTCCTCCTCACCAGCGACGCCGCTGCCGCCGGCGACTTGCGCTCCAGCTTCGGTCACCAGCCGAGCTCTCTCGCACGCAGCCGCCGCCCTCATCGCGAGAGCCCTAGGGTGGTCGGATCTTCCGGCGAATCCCACCGACGCCGGCCACGCCAAGCGCCTCCTCCAGCTGCCGAGCCACCCCCCTCCTCCTTTCCTCTCTGCCAGCTGAGCTTTGGCCTCTAACCTCGTCGCCGACACACTGCCGGTATTCCCCACCGGCAAACACCTCCTCCTCGA
>NW_018246324.1:0-440 GCF_001263595.1 Phalaenopsis equestris
TCGCTCCCGGTGCGCACCGCCGGCGAGCTAACTCCACCTCGCGGACCTACTTTCCCGGCAACTGGATACTTCGCCGGAGCATTTTGAAGTCGCCGGACAGCGAGCGTTCTTGCTGTTTAAAGAGGTGCAAGGGTCTTCCACCTCGAGGGAAAAAACTTCCGTCGGCACTTCTTCCCTCCGGCATCCTCGTGGGTTCTCCTCTTTCTCTGGCGTCGAGCGACCCTTCTCGCAAAGGTACATTTTGGTTATATTTTCATATGCCAAAATCCATTATTTATTTATGGTACATCGCATACCTCACTAACTCTTGCCCTCACGGCTTTCTATGTCTTTTTGTTGTCTTGTGCACGTTTTACGAGGCACATTGGAGCATGGATCGGACGCCGGCGAGCTTGGAGCGAGCAAAGAAACGCGTCTGCAACCGCCACGGTGGGGAGGCC
>NW_018246324.1:4074-5857 GCF_001263595.1 Phalaenopsis equestris
TGTGAGAACTGTATGATATCTTTTAGAACATCTCTGTTATTATCGTATGTGTCTGCACTATACGTTTTTTTTTCTACCAACAGGCTATTCTGAATAAGCTGCCCCAAACAGTTTCATTTGATAGGAGCAGAAATGTCATTTAACCACCAATAAGCTACTTTGAACAAGCTGCCTCAAACAACGAGCCAGATTATTCTGATAATCTGCAGATTATCAGATTATCAGAATAATCTGCTTATCAGCAGATTATAAATAATCCACAACTGCGTCAATCCAAACAGACCCTAAATCAAACAATATTTTTAGAAGGTCAGCATTCAAATCGATGCCTTTTTTTAAGGCGTAAAATCAAGACTGCCAGCTTACTTTTGTATTGTATATATATTATACTTTAATACAATGGCAGAAAGCAACGCATGCATAAATTTATACAATATGATTTAAGTTATAATCATATACCAAACCATAACTTTAATATGACTACTATATATATATATATATATATATATATATTTATATATTGAAAATAGGGGGCCACTGATACACTATCAATAAATTCCCATCATTTGACATGAATCTCAAGGTATGACGCAAATCTCGAGATAATTTTTTTTGTAAGAAATATTCAAAGCCATCCAGAAGTCTGATTTTAACAAATTGTCAGTCAAACTGACCGACACGACGAAACAGACTCAATAGTACTAAATTTGGTTCAATTCCAGTCAAACCAAAGTCAAATCAAGTCATTAAACCACATTTGAAAGCTTTTTAGACATATTTGAAAGATTAAAATGATGTCAAATCTAGTGAGTTCATTGTTGAATCAAGCGTTTTGATAAGATGAATCCAATGAGTCCAAGATCGCTCAATTCCAAGATCATTAAGATACTCAAATGTCTATCAAATGTTGTTTGATCAAGTGAACTTCTCAAGGTCGTCCAATTAGAATGGTTCAAATTCCTTCACTTATTGTAACTGAGACTCTATAAATAAAGCCACACATCTCTCATGAGAAAGAAGAGTTTGAAGTCTAAAGAGAGAGCTTGAAGCTTGGAGAATGAGCTGAAATCCAACATCACCTTATAGCCACCGCTGAGTGTCATCGACCACCTAGACCTCCATCGACCCAACCATCGCTGAGTGTCATCGACCACCTAGACCTCCATCGACCACCACCTATCAGTCGTTAACCGATCATTATCATCTCCCCCCATTCATAAAAACAAGTTTATCCACGCGGCGAAATTGTATCTTGTGAGACTTAGTAATCCTTTCCCGCGCTATGGGACAAGTGCTTGCAATTGTTTATAGTGGACCTCTTCAGCTTGGTCGGACCACGTGGTTTTTCTCTTTACCGGTTTTCACATAAAAACTTATGGTGACATTAATAGTTGTTTTCTTTCTGTTGATTGTGTTAAATCTTCATACCATGCTAAGCCGATAATATATTACTCCCATGAATTTCCTAGCACGCATCATTCATCAATAAGATCGTTATCAGGTATCACAAATCACAATGAGGTCTTTAAAATTAGACAAAAGGCTCTTTTGGGCTCCATTTTATTTTTTAAAGTTATATATATATTTTAAAAAAATATATTTGATATGTTATATCATGTTTAATTATTTTTTAAAAATATTCAAAATAAATATTAAATATTTTTTTATTTTTTTAAATTAATTAATTAATTTTTTTGATAAAAAAATAAAAGTGCGTACAAATTGTATTAAATAAATATGTTTTTAAAACTAAAACAAAACAAAAAAACTAAAAAGTAAAAAA
>NW_018246325.1:0-379 GCF_001263595.1 Phalaenopsis equestris
CCATGCAAAATTCAGAATCATCAACTGGCCCAACTATACCAAATCTGAGACCTTCTATAGAATTGGGAGCTCATCTTTTAGTGTTCCACAATTTTTCAAATAGCTAAAATTTATCTTTTGCCATTTGTTTTGGTAAATTTCCCTGTTGAATTAACTTTTGAACACAAGGTGAGAAGTAACCAAAAGGCAATTCCATTAATTACTTAGAATCAACATCCAAATTTACATGTTTTTCAAGCTCAGTAGAGGTAGAAGCACGGTAAAATTTGATCGGCTTTGAACCAACACTATGGACTTCCTTGACCTCTAAACTCTTGACTTTTTGAGGGAGAATCAGAGTGAGCGTTATAGTATCCACATAGTGGTTTATCCGATCATA
>NW_018246326.1:0-279 GCF_001263595.1 Phalaenopsis equestris
AAGGTAAATTATAATCCCTTGAAGTTTTTACTGGAAGTATACCTAGACGAGAGAAGCCTTTGGATAAAATTTCATAATTGTTTGAATTTTTTGTGATTTATTAGAATTATTTTAAATTCTGGGCTATTTAATAGAAATAAAATATTTTAAGTGGTAAAAATTAAGTTTTATATTTTTGTAAAATCTCTCTAAGGTCAGAGAACTCAGAGGAGCAAATTTTATATTTTTCATATTTTTCTTTGATTTATTGAAATTATTTTAGTGAAAAACTTATTTTTA
>NW_018246326.1:527-1607 GCF_001263595.1 Phalaenopsis equestris
ATTTTTATAAAATATCCCTGATCACAGAGAACTCAAAAAACTAAGTTTCATAATTTTTTGAGTTATATTGTGATTTTTAAAAATCATTTAAATGTTAAGAGTAGTATTTATCTTTAAAAATCAATTTAAGTTATTTAATGGACTCAAAATATTTTTAAACTTTTATGATGAGTTCTCTGGATCATAAATCATAGCAGAGATAAAAAATCAACTCATTTAAATGTTTATATTTTTTAAAATTAATTATTTTAGTGATTTATTATTTGAAAAATTTAAGGATATTTTAAATGACTTTACCAATGAAATTATTTCCAAAAATTTTTCTAGTCATGGCGGGCCTTCCAAAATTTTCTTGGCATTTTATAACTATTATGCTAATTTTTATGATTATTTTAAAGAAATGATGTGAAACAACTTGAAAAATATAGATCTCTGTATAGGAACATCATTTGACTTTGGAAAATTCAGAGAATGTTCCCCCTTACAGAGCCTACAATATGTCAAAATTTCAAGTCAAGGTAATGTCTCAATATGCATGGACAATCAAATGATTCAAAACAGTGTTTAATTAATTAAAAATATTTTATGCATCAAATTAACTTGAAAAATATTCCTCATTATTCTCCTCTGTTCATTGAGCAAGAGGGTATTTTTATTTTATTTTTGTGATTTTTCTACACAAAGTTATGTATTTTCTAAGTTAAGGGTATTTAAATAAATAGAAAAAGGCCCTATTTATCTATTTAAATAGCGCGTGCTGACTAGATCTTAGGCAGCTTCGAAGGCATTCGTGGCGCGCTCTGGTTGGACGTCGCCATCCACGTAGATGCTGACTCGACCCGCTGTTTATGTCCCGTATCACTGTCCGGCTCGATCTGCCCCATCCATTTGATACACGCTTGATCGAACGACTCCCCATCATCGTCCCCGATAGAATGATCCCGTGCCCGTCCACACTAAAACCTTAAGATCTCGGCCTAAAACATATCCATACGGCTAAGATACCATGAAATCAAGCTTAAGTAAATGGAGAATCAAAATAAGCTCAGGAGAAGGAGAAGTTTTATACCTTTGCTCTAA
>NW_018246326.1:2742-2951 GCF_001263595.1 Phalaenopsis equestris
GAGATTAAGTCATATGGTCAAAATTGGGGTTTTGATCTAAATCAAAATTGGGCTCAAATCATGGACCAATTGAGCCTGGATTTGGTTTAGTTTGGTCACATCAAAAGTGAGTTTGAGTTTTTTATTGGAATTGAGGTCAATTGAGATCAAATTTGTGGAAATTTGAGTTGGATTTGGGGAAATTTGGATCTTTAAAGAGCAATTTGGGG
>NW_018246326.1:3463-3763 GCF_001263595.1 Phalaenopsis equestris
AGGGTTCCAAGTCTAGTTTTCTAGGAATAGTCAACAGAAAAAGTCCTATGGCTAGACCCTAGGCTACTAAAGAGAAAAAAAACTAAACCTCAACCAAAAATGAGGTCAACAGTGCCAGATCCAGCGCTTAAGCGCGCCAGTTTAATCACATGTGCAAATTTCAATTTCTAAAAGCTGTAACTGCAATTTAGTTGGAATAAACGTGTCTTGGTAGTTTCTAGTCGTGCCTAGAAGTTATGAGGGGGAATTAGGCTCATAAATAGAAGGGGTTTGTGAGGGAATTTCACCCCGGATTATTTT
>NW_018246326.1:4711-18279 GCF_001263595.1 Phalaenopsis equestris
CAACCCGAGAGGCAGGCGCCTAAGCGCCACTTACCCGCGCTTAAGCGTCAGTTCATGAAAATCGGTTTGCGAGCGGTTAAAAGTGAATTTTAAGTCCAAAAATACCATTTTTAACACCTCCTATCTTCTACCCCAATTGATTTTGAGAGCTAAAGCAGGTGAAATTTGGAAATTTCTTGATGGAATCAAGTGAGATTTGCTAGATCCCTAAGAGAGAGAGAGATTTAGAAAAAAATTCTCCATAGGAGATAGATTTTAAGAAGAAGGAAGAAGCCATGAAGAAGAAGTTCATTAGTCAAAGTGTACAGGAGATGTATAACAGTTTCTTAGCCATTAGTATTGAAGGAATATCGGAGAAGATAAAAAAATAGAGAATACTATATCTGTATTTGAACATATTGGGTGGCAACTTATGATGCATTTCAGCCATGTCAATTATGTAGAGGAAGTGGATAAGGCGATGTTCCTTAAGAAAAAGTGGATCAAAGATGATAGTATTAGAGCTCGTCATCACCGTCCGTTTTATCAACTCTATATTCCTAGAGAGACTACTGAGAGACAAGAATTCGTTCCTTCTAATGAAGAGTGACATTAAGTTAAGTGTTAGGAATTGTATGTTTGGAGTCATGTTTTTAAGTGAGTTAGAGTTTATGTCTTGTGTTTAGTGTTTGTGTCACTTATGAGTTTAATTATAAAATGCGTGTTAAGTGTTTTGTACTTAGGAAAATTTTTCTCATCCAAGACTATTTGGAGAGACAACTAAGTGTTAAATGTGTTTGTACTTGTTTGTGATCTAATATAAGTTTATTTTTGTGAAAATTTGTGTTATTTTTAGCCTCAAATTAAATTAATTATTATGGAGAATTTTGAGAGAGAAGGGAGTTATAGGAAGTAAAAATAGTCATTTAAGTGCTATGAGACCATTTAGGGGTGGTTTACTTAGGCTAATAGTGCATTTTACTTATAATTAAAAATTTTAAAAAATTGTGCACTGGCACCTAAGCACCACATCTTCCGCTTAAGCGTGAGCCAACCCGAGAGGCAGGCGCCGAGGCAGGCGCCTAAGCACCACTTACCCACGCTTAAGTGTCAGTTCATGAAAATCGGTTCGCGAGCGGTTAAAAGTGAATTTTAAGTCCAAAAATACCATTTTTAACACCAATCTTCTTCCCCAATTGATTTTGAGGGCTAAAGCAAGTGAAATTTGGAGATTTCTTGATGGAATGAAGTGAGATTTGCTAGATCCAAGTTCCTTAAGGTAAGAGCTTTACTTCTATGCAAAAATTTTGAACTTTCACCATATATTTTAAGCACATTTGGAAGATTTCAAAAAGTTACTACTCATTTGAAAAGTGAAGAAAAATCTATGGAAATTGCTTAGGAAGTTTAGTTAGTTCTTTTGGAAGTTTTGTTCCAATGATTTAAACTTGATTTTTAAAGTTATTTTTGGAATTTATCAAAATTGTATAATGACACCAATAATGAAAAGGAGTAGAGGAAATAACCCATTTGATTCAAGCAGATTTGTCAGTTTAAAAGCTCAGGATCGATATAGTGATGCCTTACAGTCACAAAAATAGATCAGGGGCAATGTTTTAAGAGTCGAGGTGGAGAAGTGGAAGACCTGATAGTCCGCCGATAATGTGAACAGTTATGTTGTTTCTTTGCTGTCACAGTGATTTCTGTTGAGTTTTATGAAAATCTCCTAGAGGCTGAGGACGATTGAGTTATGGTTTGAGGGAAGTTGGTACCTTTTACTCCAAAGGTAATCAACTTGTTTTATCATTTATCACCCGAGACTTTATGTTTTGATGCGAATTATAGTCCTACTGAAGCAGAGTTAGACGAGATTATTTCATACTTGACTATTGGGAGAGGACTTTGGAAGATACCCAATGAGAGGAAAGTAAATTTTCTAACTTCAAAGTTATGTGCACCTTGAAAATTAAAGGCCTGACATTATTTCATTTCTGCTCATCTTCTTCCAACCAATCATCTCAGCCAAACACTGCAACCAAGGGTACGTCATTGCAGAGTGTCTGTGACTTTTAGAAGGATGGATAATAACAAGATGCCATTTGAATTCCAACTAGATACAGAGCTAGAGGAGCTGCACCCGTACGAGCTATGAGATGGTTACACCTCTAAGTACGCGTAAAAGGAATTCTTGTCTAGAGCGTGGCTTAGTAGATCAACTTAATCAAGAGCTTGTCCCTCATAGGACAGATCGACAATATTTTGTCACCTTTTTGCACTACGTCAGAGGAGCATATATGATAAGTGCACATTATATGATGTTTCAGATGTATCTAGCATGAATTTTCTTTTGATGCTTTCGGCATGTACTAAGTCTGTAACACCTGTTTGAAGAAGATTAATGAAATTTTATTCAATTTTCAACAAGTTTATCAAATTTTCCGTTTGTCCGATTGATAAAGAGCCGTGAACTATACGTTGGTTCTGAATTATAACGAACGAAGAACAATATAACGAAATTCTGATTTTAAAATTTAAACTTATTTTTTTAAAATCAACCAATGAAAATTAAATTTTAAAATGGTATTTTGATAATTAAATGTGAAAAAGATAACAAGAAAAGAAAATGATAAAATTTTTTGAGTTTTTTTCTCTTGAGTTTGAGGTTTCTTACAATTTGCTCGCATAACACGACTATGCCTAACTGAACCAATTTATTCACATTCCCCTAGAGTTTCACACTCTGCATAAAATCTTACAAATTTTTCTCACCAATGTCAATCTTCACATGTTACATATCTATGAACTTAACACCACAAATCCTCTTCATTATTTTCATGCTATTTTTGGGGTCAATACTGAGATCCTTAAATATTTTCCCGCTACCTCTTGGGTTGGATGTGAGTCTGAGCACCTTCCTCCCCAATGCAGTAGATATTTCCCTGATCACCATTTGTGTTAGATATGATTCCAAGAGCTTTCCTTCATAGCGTGACAAATATATTTTCACGTTACCTCTTGTAAGTTCCAGTGCTTTCCTCCCCAATATAGCAGATATTTCCCTTGTCACCATTTGGGTTGGGTGAGTCCCTGTGCTTTCCTTCCTAATTTTCCTTTCCTAGCGTGACAGGTATGTTTTCCAGCTACTTATTTGGTTGCATGTGAGTCCCAACGCTTTCCTCCCCAACATAGCAGATATTTTCCTTGTCACCATTTGAGTTGGATATGAGTCTCAGCGCATCCCTTCCTAGCATGACAGATATATTTTCTTGTTTCCTCTTAGGTAGGATGTTAATGCTAGTGCTTTCCTCCCCAACATAACAAATATTTCTCTTGTCGCCATTTAGATTGGATATGAGTCCCAGAGCTTTCCTTCCTAGTTTGATTTATATATTTTCCCGCTACCTCTTGGGTTGGATGTGAGTTCCAGCGCTTTCCTCTCCAATATAACAGATATTTCCATTGTCACCTTTTGGGTTAAATATGAGTCCCAGAGCTTTCATTCCTAGCTTGACATATATATATTTTCTTGTTACCTCTTGGGTTAGATGTGAGTCCCAACACTTTCCTCCCCAAAGTAGCAGATATTTCCCTTATCACAATTTGGGTTTGATATGAGTCCCATAGCATTCCTTCCTAGCGGAACAAATATATTTTCCTTCTACCTCTTTAGTTGTATGTGAGTCTCAGTGCTTTTCTCCCCAGCATAGCAGATATTTCCCTTATCACCATTTTGGAGTTGGATATGAGTCCCAACGCTTTCCTTCCTAGTGTGACTAATATATTTTCTTGTTACCTTTTGCTTTGGATGTGATGCTTTCCTCCCCAACATAATAGGTATTTTCCTTGTCACCATTTTGGTTGGATATGAGTCCCAGAGCTTTTCTTCTTAGTGTAACATATATATTTTCCCGCTTCCTCTTGGGTTGGTTGTGAGTCCCAGTGCTTTCCTCCCCAATGTACAATATATTTCCCTTGTCACCATTTAGGTTGGATATGAGTCCCAAAGCTTTCCTTCCTAGTGTGACTTATATATTTTCTCATTACCCCTTAGGTTGGATGTGATTCCCAGCACTTTCCTCCCCAACATAGCAGATATTTCCCTTGTCATTATTTGGGTTGGATATGAGTCCCGGAGCTTTCCTTCCTTGTGTGACAGATACATTTTCTCGCTACCTCTTGGGTTGGATGTGAGTCCCAGCGCTTTCGTCCCCAACATAGCAAATATTTTCCTTATCATCATTTAAGTTGGATATGGTCCTAGTGCTTTCCTTCCAAGTGTGACAGATATATTTTCTCGTTACCTGTAGTGTTGGATGTGAGTCCTAGCACATTCCCCTCTAACGTAGCAAATATTTCCCTTGTCAGCATTTGGGTTGGATATGAGTCCCAGAGCTTCCTCCCTAATGTGACACATAACTTCAAGATCCGTTTAAGACCACCTTAAAAGGAGTAAGGCATCCGATTCTCTACACATATCTTTGAGATAAGTTTAAGAACACGTTAAATGGAGTAAGGAATCCTATTATCAAATCTTCAAGATAGGTTTAAGACCACCTTAAATGAAGTAAGGCATCCTATTCTCAAATCTTTGAGATTGGTTTAAGATCACCTTAAATGGATTAAGGAAACTGATTCTCTACCCATATCCTTGAGATAGGTTTAAGACCACCTTAAATGGATTAAGGCATCCTATTCTCAAATCTTTGAGATCAGTTTAAGACTACCTTAAATGGAGTAAAGCATCTGATTCTCTACCCATATCTCCGAGATAAGATTAAAACCACCTTAAATGGAGTAAGGCACCCTAATCTCAAATATTTGAGATCAGTTTAAGATAACCTTAAATGGAGTAAGGCATCCGATTCTCAACTCAAATCTTTTGAGATCTGTTTAGGACCACCATAAATGGAGTAAGGCATCTGATTCTCTTTACGGGATTAATACCCGAATTTTAATCCTCTTCTCGGGAGCAATACCTAAATTTTGACTCCCTTCTTTTCGTGGTCGGTACCTAAATTTTGATTCTCTTTCCGGGATTAATAGCCTAATTAGAATTTCTATCTCGGGGTCAGTACCTGAATAATGATTTTCATCCTCTAAAATACCTGAAATTTGATAATTTTAAACCCTTTTTTAAATCCCCAACGAGAGTTCTCATTTTGATCAGATATTCAATTGCTGATTCCCTAGGAAAAATAACTATAACTCAATTTTGCACTTCACTCTAAGTTTCTTGACTTAGAAGTCTATTTTAATTTTGTTGATCTCGTCAGTCAACGCCAATACATGTGGTGTCATTGCCCGACACACCTCACCTATTAGGGCTCCATTTGTTGACCTCACTTTTGGTTGAGGTCTAATTCTTACTCCTTAGTAGCCTAGGGTCTAGCCATAGGACTTTACTATTGATTGTTCCTAGAGGACTAGAAAAAAATCCTCACCATTTGAAATTCTACACTATTTTTTGCTTAACTTGAAGTTCCACATATTGGTCCTAACCACTAGCACTTAGTAGGTGGGGTCAATTTGAAGGAGCTGAAGGAGAGCCCCCTTAAGATTTTCATACCTTAGGACTAACCCTGGGTGGTCTTGTCGTGTTTAGGCTAGCTTGCTCACACTACACATTCTCACACACCCCAAAGACCCTTTGATTTGGTCTCCTGACACCTTTTCGAGAGCTCATATGGGTGGAATTTAATCCCTAATCCTTGGCTAAGAGGGTTAGGACCAGAATATTGAGCATCCAAAATGATTCCTCATATTGCTCTTATTGGTTTGACATGGCTTCACGGCTTACTTGCCCATCTTAGTCCAAAATCACTAAATTACCAAAATACCCCTACAACCCTAAATTTTGTCAAAATTCCCAAAATTACCCAAAACACACAAAATTGTCCAAAATTTATTATAAATCAATAAAAAATACATAAATTGACCAAAATTCACCAAAATCACCAAATTCCCAAGATACTTCGAACATTGTAAAAAATTACCAAAATGCCCCTTATGGCCAAAAATTTTCAAAAATTCCAAAAATTCCCAAAACTCCCACAAAATTGTCCAAAATTTATTATAAATCAATAAAAAATACATAAATTGACCAAAATTCACCAAAATCACCAAATTCCCAAGATACTTCGAACATTGTAAAAAATTACCAAAATGCCCCTTATGGCCAAAAATTTTCAAAAATTCCAAAAATTCCCAAAACTCCCAAATCATCCCAAATATTCCAAATTTAAATTTTGAACCATCACATTAACCCAAATTGACCAAATTGACCCAATTTGACAAAAAGCCCCAAATTGCCTTAGAAGGCCAAATTTCCCCCAAATTAGCCTCAATCTTGACCCATTTGACCCCAATCTTGCTCATGTTCAATTCCAAATCTCATGTTCAATTCCAAATCAAAATTCAATTCCAAATCAAAATTCAATATCCTAAATCCTAATCTAAATAAAACCCAAGCTCAATTTTATTTAACTGCAAGACCAATTTCACCCAAATCAAAAAGCCCCAATTTTGACCCTATGTCCAAATCCCCCAAATTGGTCTTCCAATTCAATTCAAAAAGCATTTGAGACCATTTCAAAACTCTTCATGACATATCCCGATACAAAATTAAACATTTGATTAACTTAAACTTTAGCCTAGATTCACCCCTAATTTTAAAAGCCCATACCCGCCACATTTAATTCCAACAGCCCAAATCTGAGTCCCACATGACATGAAATTTCTTCTAATCATCCATTTGATTAAATCAAACCATACTCCTTGAAATTCATCATTTCATCACACAAAATTAAGCTTCATGAAAAACTCCACAAAACACCTCAAAAATCCAGAAAACCCTTTTCATGCAAATTCACCAAGCAAAAGAGAAGCCATGAAGTCATTCCCAAGACATAGGTGAGCCATATAAGCCTTTGCCATCTCACCATGCCCAAAGTGGCAAAAGGAGGAGCCCTTTTAGTGATTCCCTTAAAAGTGGCTAACCCTTCTCATGTTTCCCCTAAAACTTACTTAAGCCTAATTGTACTTGGATAGGGACTTATCCACACTATTTCAGCTGGCTCACCTGACTTTGGCCAGCCATAGGAATGCACCCAAACTCATTCCAATGAGGCTAAACCCAATCTGGACCCAACCTAGCCGAAAGCCCTTTCCACTTCAATTAATCACCCTTACCCATGTACAATCCCAATTGGCTACACATTAGCCCACCACTAATCATTCTCAGTGGAATGGTGACTTGAGCCTAACCAGCTAGCCACCTTGGCTGTCGGAAAACACCAACGCTAAAAGAGCCCATATGGTCAAAACCCAAAATAGAACCAATCCAAGAGGCACCAACCCAAATGGACATTGGAGCCTTTTTGCCCTCCACTTAGACAACACCCCATCCACCTCAGCTTGGCCTAAGAGCCACCATGGCCCCCTCAATTTAAACTCACCCTTCACAGCCAAGGAGGATGAGCTTGAAATTCCTTGAGGAGCATCTATCAAATGGTTTCCAGATCTTCTTCAAGACCCATTGAGTTCAATCCAACCATCCTCAAGCCCTCAAGGCCACTGCCTAAGCTCAATTTTGGAGCTTAAAATCAAGTCTGAAATAGGAGAACCCTCTAGAATCCACCAAAGTCAAATTAATTGCACCCACACCATCTCCTGAGTTAGAGAAGAAGATCCCCCATAAAAGCCCCATCATCATACCAACCTAGCATAAACTTTGATCAAAACCCCAAATCAGCCTTGGTCAAAATTGTACCAAGGAATTTCAACATGACCCAAGGCTTCATCTAGGAGCTCTTAGGACTCACCTCAAACTTTTGGAAGCACCATATCGAGGCCACACCTCTTGGGAAAAGAAGTTGAACTCTCCCCTTAAATTGAGCCTATTCTAACTCTCCATGTTTATAGACTTGATTAACCATATGGCTATGTTCTCCTAGTCGAGATGAGTCAATAGGAACAAACCTCACTTAATTTGGTTGAGTATTAAGAGAGATGTTAAGGTTTGAACTTGGACGGTTCTCGGGATTTGGGGATGATGAACGGTTGCCATCCGTTTTGGCTTGTATTGGATGGATGGATGATATCAAACTGGATGGATTTTGGATACATAAACAATGGTGTAAGTCAGCACTGACTTTGATGGCGGTGCCGAACCAGTAGTATATATATTCAATTTTTTCTAAAATTTAGAAATCTACTAATTAAGTTTTAAGGTCTTAGTAATGAATAAGGTTTGATCAAAGTCTTGTCTAATGAGGCTTAGAAGATGACTTATAAATAATTTGAAATATTTTCAAAACACTACATGCCTATCTTTAAAATCAAACCGGTTAAGTTACTTAATTAACCAATTTGCCCCTAGGGGCCTTCACCCATATAATTCATACGTGAAACAACAAGTGATAATTAACCCCTTAAAGAAACATTAAAGTTCACTGAGCATAAGAGAATGAATTCGGTGAACCACATAGCAGACACAATAAAACCAAAATGAACTTGAGACGAATCGAGGGACTGCGAAATGTCTAGGTTATTACCCAGGATATTTCATATTTCATTGGGAATTTGGGAGGACACTTGGACATATTATGATTTTTTTAATGGAATCATCCACAAAGATGAACAAATTTGTCCTATCAAGGCATGACATAGGAACTGGTAGACACACGTCAAATTTATGCTTCTTTCTTTTCCTGCAAAATTATACATATGGTTTGCAAATACTGAACATTCAGGTGGAAGAATGAAAAGAATCGAAAGGTAAGATTTTAAGTTATTGCATTGTAATTTACCTTTATCTGCACTTTTTGTTTCCTTCTCATAAACTTGTATGTTAAGCAACAAGGTCACTCTGCATGTCAAAACTGAAAATTTTATAATAGCCACAAAATTGAAACCAAAACCAAAATTAAGAAATCAAAAAAAGATAAAACTCAACACCACATTAATCAAAATATAAAACAACTCAAAATTTAATCTCAAATAGAATAAAACAAAATTTTCAACTAAATTAAACATCTCTATTGGATGATCGGGAATCCCTCGGAGGAGGTAACCTACGGTTGCTAACGAGATTTCATGCAGTCTAAGAAAACGTATCGAACTAATTAAGTTGAGTTTAGTAAATTCATTTGGACTAAGTGAATCTGAAAGAAATTAGTGGTACTAGAAGGAGGGAACTGTAGGAACCTAACCGGTGTCGCTCTGATCAACTTGAAGATCCCCCAAAATATTTAAATAACCATAACCTTAAGAACATTTGATTTGACATCAGGACTTAACACATTAGAAAATTTAATTATTCAATGACAAGAACTTAGAGCTAGTACTATGGGCAACACGACCATCTTCAACAAGAAAACATATCTACACCAGCTCAACCATTCTTTAGAATTAAACAACAAGCCATAGGATTTCAAGGTTTCCCATCTAGTGTGACATATATCCTCAACTTTTCTTTAGGCCTTTCTATAACCCTACTATATAATATAAGCTCTAACTCGTTTTAGAATTATACAGTTGTCGTTCGTTATGACATAAATCCTCACATCTTCTAGGCTATTTTTGTGACCGTTTCATATGAATGTAAGCTTTAATTAATAAAATTTGTAGGATGAAAGATTTAAATATTTCTCCTCTAAATTGAAGTCAAATAGTAAGATAGCTTGAGAAGTCACTGAGGTTCTCCTCAGGATCTGTGACATCCTCTAGTTCCTCTTCCTTTGGATTCAAAAAATAAATGTTCTAAATTTAAGCTATTCCCTTTTAACACCTTTTTTTCCGATCTCTTTGAAAAGTCCTGTCCCTTAAAATTCGTGAAGACAATATCCCTTGATTTTTATCGAGAGTTTTCTTAGGTAACTTTGATTATCTAAGATGTAATTAACTCTAAAGGCTTGACTTTATAAGAAACTTTCAAGAACCCAGTTTAATATAAACCCTATTCAATTTTTTATATTAAATAGCGGAACTTGTCGATTAAAATAAAATGATTTCGCAAACAAAACAGATGTCATATATTTATTAGTTTATTTGATCGAGCATCACCCTCAAGTATTGTGTTTATCTTTTAAGAAAAATACATAGCTTGAGGTGTATTGCTCTTTCGTTTAAACATTAAGAGATATGGGATCGGTTTGATTTCATAATTTTTTAAACTTATATATGGATGTGATTTCCATTCCGACGACCGACATCTTCCACATGACTACCCCCTAAAAATGTTTCAACACTCACTAACACTGATCCAGATTGCAAAATTTTATGAACATTTCTATCATTCTGAAATTATCCACAAAATTCAGAATCATGAGACTTTTAAATAATTTCCTGAATTTCTTTATAAGGCACACATCGTCTCATTACTAGATCTTTACATAATTTATATAAATAAGGATCAAACCAAAAATAAGACTTTGCATCATGAATAAATTTCTTTTCATATTTTTTAAATCTATATGGTAAAATAACACTAACAATATAATTTACAATATCGTCATATCAAGGTATTTCACATCCTTTTACAACATAAAGTTGCTCATCAGGATAAGTTTCATTAATTCATTTTTCCATGTCAAGTTTTTTTTCTTGTTCTAGTCTAGATAGATTGTCAATAATTTGATTATCAATCATTTTTTTATCTACTATTATAAAATCAAACTCTTGCATCGAAAGTACCCATCTAATTAGACTTGGTTTCACCTCTTTCTTTTGCATCAAATATTTAATAGTCAAATGGTCAGTATGCACAACACATTTAGCTTCAATCAGATATGGCCTACACTAATCCAAAGCATATACAATAGCTGGTAATTCTTTTTCAGTGTCGGTGTAGTTAATCTGAGCATCATTAAGAGTCTTACTAGCATATTATATAACTCTAAAAATTTTATCATATCTCTGCTCTAATACATCTCCAAATGCACAATCACTAGCATCACACATTAATTCAAAAGGTTATTCCTAATTAGGTGAAAAAATTGTAAGAGCAGTGATCAATTTTTCCTTTAAAATTTCAAAGGCTTTAAAGAAATCATTGTTAAAATCAAATTTTATATCCTTTTCCAGAAGTTAGCATAAAGATTTAGTAATTTTTGAAAAATCTTTAATATATCGCATGTAAAATCCAACATGTCCTAAAAAGCTTCTAACTCCTCTTACATTAGTAGGAAGAGTTAAGTCTTATATAACCTAAATTTTTGCAGGATCTACTTCTATGCCATTTTTTGAAATTTTATGCCCAAGCACAATTCCTTCTGCAACCATAAATTGACATTTTTCCCAGTTCAATATGAGATTAGTCTTTTCTCTTCATTCAAGAACTTTCTCTAAATGATTAATACATATTTCAAATGAAGTTTAAAACACAGAAAAATTGTACATAAAAACTTCAATCCCTTTTTCAATTAAATCACTGAAAATTGACTTCATACATCTTTGAAAGGTTGCAGGTGTCTTACATAACCCAAAAAGCATTCACAAAAAA
Source organism: Phalaenopsis equestris (assembly GCF_001263595.1). NCBI lineage: Eukaryota > Viridiplantae > Streptophyta > Magnoliopsida > Asparagales > Orchidaceae > Phalaenopsis > Phalaenopsis equestris. The sequence goes on from NW_018246326.1 coordinate 16,191, forward strand.
GTAAAAGTTCCTTGAGAACTAGTAAATGTTGTTTTCTTTAGATCCTCCGGAGCTATAAGAATTTGATGATAACCGATATATCCATCTAAAAAATAAAAATTTTTGTGCTCAAACAGTCTATCAAACATCTGGTCGAAAAAGGAAAAAGGAAAATGATCTTTTATGGTGGTAGAATTTAATTTTCTATAATCTATGCAGATTCGTCATCCAGTGACTTGTCTTGTTGGGATTAATTCATTATTCTAATTTGTCACTACCATCACACCTCTTTTCTTTGGAACACGGTAAATTGGACTTACCCAAGAACTATCTAAAATAGGATATATTATTGTAGCAACTAGCCATTTTAAAATTCCTTTCTTAACAACTTCTTTCATCATAGGATTTAATCTCCTTTGAGGATCTACTCTTAATTCATGTTGATATTTCAATAAAATTCTATGCATACAAATTGAAGGACTGGTTCCTTCAGTATCAACTAATGTCCATCCAAAGGCTTTCTTATATCTTCTCAAAATTTCCAACAAATGTTGTTCTTGCTTATCAGTTAATTCTGAGAATACTATAAGAGGTGATGGAGATAAATCTCCTAAAAATACATACTTCAAATATGTAGGAAGTGTTTTCAGTTCTAGTTCAGGAGGTTTCTCAACAAAATGAAATCAAATTCTTATTACTTTCTGTAGGATCTAGCATTTCATTTTTTTCTTGAACATAATTCAAATCTTCTTTACTCAATTCAGTAGATTCATCTTGAATTTTATCCTCATTTTGATGTTCCATATATTCCTTTTCAACTTCCCTTTCAAATGCATTATCAAAATATTCATGGCTTAAATATTCATTAATATCCATTCTGAATTATTAAATCTCTTGCTCTTTTGCAGGGTATCTCATTAATTTTGTACTGTTAAATGTAACTTCTTGATCACTAACTCTCATAGTTAGTTCTCCTTTCCACACATCTATTAAAGCTCTTCTAGTGGCAAGGAATGGTCTTCCTAAAATGATAGCAATTTCCTTATCTTTCTCAATAGCTAATACAATAAAGTACAAAGAAGAGATAAATTTATCAACTTTTACCAAAACATCTTCTATAACTCCTTTAGTATAGATAATCAAACAATCAACTTACTGAAGAGCTACAGTTGTAGGTGAAATATCTCCTAACCCCAACCTTCTGAAAATTAATAATGGCATAAGATTAAAGCTGACTCCTGTCGGTACAATTCTTGGTTGGAAGAGTTGATCGTTCGAAGCTGTCGGTCGCCGGAATTGAAATCCTGTCGCCAGTCTGTGAAACAATTTTATTTGCCGACAAGTTCCTCTATTTAATACAAAGAATTAAATAGGGTTTATATTAAGCTGGGTTCAGAAAAGCTTCTTAAAAAGCTTCCTAGAAGGGTAAGCCTCTATGTTTAATTACAACTTAGATAACCGAGGTCACCTAAGAAAGATCTCAATAAAAATCAGGGAATATTATCTTCAATGAGGTCAAATGATATAACTTTTCAACCAGATTGGACATAGAGCTGTGAAAGGAGAATGACTCAAATTTGGAACATTTATTGTAAAACTCATAGGAGGAAGCACTAGGGGATATCATAGATCCAGAGGAGAACCTCGATGACGTCTCAGTCTATCCTAAGGTTTGGCTTCAATTTAGAGGAGAGATTATTTAGATATTTCATCCCACCAATTTTACTAATTAGGGCTTACATTTATGTGAAACAATCACACAAATTGCCTGGAAGATATGAGGATTTAGGGCGTAACGAGCGACAACCTCGTAATCCTAAGATGAGTTAGGGCTTATATTATATAGCAGAGCTAAACAAAGGTTTAAAGATGAGTTGAGGATTTATGTTGCAGCAGACAACCTCAAAGTCTTATGGCTTGGTTGTTTAGATCTAAGAAAAGATGTGTTGTTATAGATCCTCTTGCTGTTGAAGATGGTTGTGTTGCCCACAATGCTAGCTTCAAGCCCCTCGTCATGACAAAAGTTCCATCGTTCTGATATCATTATTTTCTATTGGATTCACTTAGTCTAAATGAATTTACTAAACTCAACTTAATGAGTTTCATACTT
>NW_018246326.1:18316-24688 GCF_001263595.1 Phalaenopsis equestris
AAACATCCGTAGGTTACCTCCTCCGAGGGAATCTCGATCATCCGTTAGAGGCATCTTAATTTAGTTGTAATTGTTGTTTTGTGATGTTTATGATTAAATTTTGAGTTGTTTCATATTTTGAATGTTGTGGCGGTGAATTTAATATGTTTGGAAAATAGATTTTATTTTTAGGGTATTTAATTAATTAAAAATCATATGTTTGATAAATAGATTTTATTTTTAGTCCACATTTTTCTCCTCTATTCACTGAGCAACAGGGTATTTTTGTTTTATTTTTATGATTTCTCTAGAGAAAGAGATGGATTTTTGAAGTTTAGGATTTAAAATAATTCAAAAATCCCTATTTTTCTACTTATCCATGCGACACTGATTGGATCCTATGATGGCTCCAAACTCACACGCAGCCCACAGTTCATGCCCCGAGAGTCTGTCCAGCTTGATCTCCTCCATCCATTGGATACACACGCGATGAGACGAATCTCTATTATCGTAGCTCTCTGTTATCGTCTCCAAGTGACTCAACCCGTAAGTCATTCACACTAAAACCTTAAGATCTCGAGTTAGACTCATCCAAATCACATGGGGTTGGTTTCTAAACCTTCATCTACTCTAGACAAACCATCCATTTGGTATATACGGCATGAAATATAGTGAATATGTATAATGAATCAAAATAAGGTCGGATTAAGGTTGGTGTTTAATACCTTCGTCTGAGAGGGGAGGCCTCAATTAAATGGTTGTGGTAGCTTCTATTGGGTTCAACAAACCGTACAAAAAACGTCCAGATGAAGTCCTAAGCCTTGGTGAAATATCTAGGTATGAATTCGATCAAGGTGGATTTCAGGTGTTGGTCTAGTGCTATGCTAGAGGCTAGTTCAAAGGGGACTTTTGTGGGGAATGAGCTTTTTCCACTGTGGGGATGGTGTGTGCACAATTAATTGAAGTTTGGTGCACTGTGGTGGAGTGGAGAGATCTATCCTAGTTTTATGACAAATTTCAGTGAAGAAATTGGCTCTAAGGGGTAGCTATCAGTGGCTGAGAGCAAGGGGATTGCACTTGGGATGGTTTGGAGAAGCTTTAATAAGATTTTGGCAGAGTTTCCTTAAGATTCCAAGCACTATCTTCCTTGGCCATGGAGAGGTCCATTTAAATCCATGGTTATCTGGTGCAGCTCAAGGCTTGGAGTTGGGTGCTAAAGCTTGCTGTGGTGGAGGGAAGAAAGGCTCCAATGGCCAATGGGAGTGAACCAAGTCAGGGAGGTTTATATTTAGGTTTGGGACATTTGGAGCTCCCTCAGGGTGGTTGTTTCCAGTGGCTATGGTGGTGGCTAGCTATATTTTGCTCACTTCTTTGCTTAGGGAGGTCAGGGAACTGCTAAAGATGCTTAACTCCTAAGGGTAAGTGATAATGAAGAAGATATTTGAGTTTAGGACAAATATAAGGTGAAATCAATTAAATCAAAGGACCATTGGTCCATAGCTCACCTTGGCTAGTTCAGGTGGGTCTAGCCTGGTCCATAGGGTGTACTTGGTGGTTGTGGAGTCATCAATTTGGTGGCTTAGGTATGGCTAAGTCAATTTTGGTACATGGGTCTAATTTAGGTCAAAATAGCTAAAAGATGGGGTTGGGTTGGGTTAGCCATGATTATGAGCCCAATTTATTGATTAAAATTGTGTAAATGATTGTCATGAAGATTTTTTGTGAAGGATTGAAGTAATTTTAAGTTTAAATGGAAGATCAATTTGAAGGATTTTGGGATTTTGGTTAATTTGGGCGTGTTGGACTATAATTGGGTCTAGGTTGGGCTAATATTGGTCTAAGTCCAAATTTATGGTCTAAAATGGTCCATAAGAATATCATAAAGAGTTTCCAACATAAATTGGGTGTCAATTTTAGGCTTAGGGCATTCAATTTGGTTTAATTTGGAGACAGCCAATTTGGGGCAAATTTGGGGATTTTGAACTTGTGTTAAAATTAAATGAAATTGAGGCTTCAAAAAGGCCAATTAAAAGTTTGATATGGTGTGTAGGAGTGTTATGAAGACTTTAGTATTCAAATTTTGGAAAATTGAGTAGGCTATCGAGTTCAATTTGGTGGGGTTAGGTCATGGGGCAAAAATTAGAGGGTTTTATTTGGATCAAAACTGGGCTCAAAGCATGGGTAAATTAGGCTTGAATTTGGTTTGGATTGATCACATGAAAGGTTAATTTGAGTTTAAAATTGAAATTGGCGTGAATTGGTGCCAAATTGATGGACATTTGAGGTAAATTTAGAGAAATTGGGCCTTTAAAGACGATTTGGGGGTTTTAGTCAAAATGGTCAAATTGGTTAAACTGGGTTCAATTGAAGGGTCCAAATTTGTTTTTGAAGACATTTGAAGTGATTTTGGAGGTTTTGGGAAAGTTTGGGGTGCCAAGGTTATTTTTATAATTTGGGCAAATTTAAAGGTATTTTGGTAATTTTGGATTTTTTTAGTGGATTCGGGCAATTTGGGCATTTTTAAAATGGTTTGAAATGGACTTTTGAATAAGATTCAGAATTTTGGGTGAATTTCAGGATTTTGACCAAATTTAAGGTTTCAAGGGAATTTAGGTAATTTGGGTGGATTTAGGGGCAAAAGGTCAAGTTGGACTTTTTTGGTAGAATTGGGTGCCAACCACCATGTATGAGCTATGGACCAATGGAAACCCTATTTTGAGTCCTCTTTGTACTGGTCGTAGCTAAAACCTAGGCTAGGGCCAATGGGTTTAGGTGACCACCTACACGGGTCAAAGTCAACCATTTTGGATTATAGGATTGTGAGTGATCGTGGGTGATAATGAGTGCAAGTGAGTGAACTAGCTCTAGGCCAACACCTAGAGTCAACCCTAAGGTCAAGTAGTCCTATAGGGACTCTTCTTGAGATCCCCCATACTGACCCCACCTACTAAGTGCTAGAGGTTAGGACCAATATGTCGAACTTCAAGTTGAGCAAGGAAGAGTTTACAGTTTCTAATGGTGAGGGATCCTTTCTAGTATTCTAGGCATAGTCAAAAGGAAAGTCCTACGGCTAGACCCTAAGCTACTAAATAAGGAAAACTAAAACACAACCAAAAGTGAGGTCAACAAATGGACCCCCAATAGGTGCGGTGTGTTGGGCAAGCACACAACGCGTATTTGTATTAACTGACAAGATCAACCAAAACAATACAGACTCCTAAGTCAATAGACATAGAACGAGTGTAGAATTTGAGTACTAGTTGTTTCTGCTGGGGAATTAGCAAGTGCATGTATGATTTTAAATCGAGTAGGAACTCTTGTTGGGAACTGGAGAGTGTGTTTGAAATTATCAAGTTTCAGATGGTTTCAAAAGAGAGAAGTCAGTATTTAGGTATTGACTCCGAGGTGAGAATCAAAATTTAGGCATCAATTCCAGAAAAAAAGAGTCAAAATTTAGGTACCGACCTCAAAAGAAAGGAATCATAATTTAGGTGCTAACCCCAAACTAAGAATTAAAATCTAGGTACCAATATCACAAAGAAGAGTCGGAATTTAGGTACCGACCTCGAAGATTGAGAGTAGGATGTCATGTTCCATTTAAGGGGGTCTTACAGTTATCTCGAAGATATGTGTAGAGGATTGGATTTTGTGTCCCATTCAAGGGGGTCTTATACCAATCTTAAATGGTTGAGGATAGGATGTTGTGTTCCATTTAAGGGAGTCTTACACCTATCTCAAAGATGTGTGTAGATAATTGGATGTTGTGTCCCATTCAAGGGGGTCTTATACCAATCTTGAAAGGTTGAGAATAGAGTGTTGTGTTCCATTTAGGGCTATCAAAAAATCTTGTTGTTCGCGAACCACTCGTGTTCGGCTCTTTAAGTAGCTCTTGTTCAGCTCGATCGTTAAGTAAACGAGCCAAACACGAACAAGTTTTTAAAGCTCGAATTATAAACTAGCCGAACACGAAAAACTCTTTGTTTGCTCGTTTTTGGCTCGTTTTAGCTTGAAATTTAAAAAAATATATAATTATTTATATAAAAATATTTTATATATATTTATATCTAATTTGAAATCATAACATCTCATTTGATAATGTGGTTAGAGCCTTTTTTTTGTATGCATTTGGTCTAAGTTTCAATTTCACACTTTACATCTATTTTTTTCAATTTAATTTTTCCGAGCCAATTTCGAGCCGAACAAGAACACAAATATTTAAATTGAGCTCAACACAAACACACTGTTTTTAAGCCAATTTCGAACACGAGCTATTTTGAATGAGCCGAACATGAATCGAGCTTGAGCGAGACACGAGCCAAGCCTGAGCTCGCTCAAGCTCGGCTCGTTTACAGCCCTAGTTCCATTCAAGGGAGTCTTACACTTATCTTGATGATGTATGTAGAGAATTAATTGTCGTGTCCCATTCAACGTGGTCTTATGCCAATCTTGAAAGGTTGAGGATAGGGTGCTGTGTTCCATTCAAGAGAGTCTTACACTTATCCTGAAGATACGTGTTCCATTAGGAAGGAGAGGTCAATGCCTCACATCTGACCAAAAGTGTGACAGAGATCTGTAACTATATTGAGAAGGAGAGTTTCGTGGCCCATATCCAAACCAGGAGGTAGTGGAAAGGAAAATAGAATTTCAGCATTGGCTTTGAGAATGACCCGAATGTAGTGCAAAAAGTTTGCAGTGTTAAACTCATAGATGTGTGTCATGTGAAAAGGTTAAAATTTGTGAGTAAGATAAGTGGAATATTGTGAGGTTTTGTGTAGAATATGAAATTTCGCTAGGATGTGAAGAGAATGTGCAGACAAGGATAGTCGTGTTGCGCGAGCAAAGAGTAAGTGACCTTTAAATCGAGAACAACTCAACACATTTATTTTCTTTTCTTATTGTCTTCATCACATTTAATTATCAAAATATATTTTTAAAATTCAATTTTTTTGTTTGTTGGTTGATTTTTTTTAAGTATATTTTATTTTAAATTTTATTATTATCAAAATTTATTATTTTGTTTTCGTTCATTACAGTTTGGAACCAACATATGGTTCCATGGCTTTTATCTATCGCACATAAGGGCAATTGAACAAACAGACAAAATTTGTGAAAGAGATTTCATTAATCTACTTTAACAGGTGTTAGAGATTGAGTACAAGTCAAAGTATCAAAAGGTACAATATGCTGAATGCATCAAAGTACATCTGAAAACATCTCATGCTGGTACATATCGTAAGCTGAGCATATCTGATACATATATTATCATATATTCTTATGTTAAAATGCAGTACAAAAAGGTATATCCTGACTGTCCATCCTCGGTGGGGTGAGCTCCTGATCGAGCTCACCTACTAAGCCACGTTCCAGGATAGCAGTTCCTTTTGCATGTGTTAGAGGTGCAACCCTCTCATAGCAGTAGCTCTTCTAACTCCGGATCTAGTTGAAATTCATACAACATTTTGCTACTATCCATCCTTCTAAAAGTTACATAAGCCCTATGACATCGTACCCCTGGAATGCAGTGTTTGGGAAGGTCCATACGGCATTTTGCTACTATCCATCCTTCTAAAAGTTACATAAGCCCTACGACATCGAACCCCTGGAATGCAGTGTTTGGGAAGGTCCATACGGCATTACGCTACTATCCATCCTTCTAAAAGTTACATAAGCCCTACAACATCGTACCGCTGAAATGCAGTGTTTGGGAAGGTCTGCTCCATTTCCTTTAAGAATCAGTACTGAACCCACTGGTAGCGGAATCTTTATCGGATCCTCTTTACTCACCAGAACCAATGACATCTATTTCTTTCCCGAACAGGATATTGCTCTTGTTCATGAAGGAGACCATGCAAAAAGGTCTCACAAAATGATGATGGTCTATATGTGGGGAAATACAATTTGCCTTCATCGTAGATATTGATGATGCAGCAGTTAGGAATGCAGTCGACTAGAAGTATGATCCATCGAACCATCCTCTTGATCATTCACTTTATCATAGGAGGTAACAGATCCACCTCATCATGTCTCAAAATCCCTAGGAGATTTCCTTGTCTATCTTTAGTGAAGTTGTAATAGCAGCCACATTGTATCATATTTCTGTCCTTTCCACACTTCCATTTCCGTAGTTCAGAATATGTTCTTTCTGTCAGAAGGCATGCTCGACCCCTATCTCTTAGATCAAAGATGCAGTTAAGAATACTTCTTTCATCCCTTTCGAAGAGGACTCTGCTGTACAGCTCCAAGCCTTCTAGTCTATTGAAGAATCTTCCCTGAACTTCTTCATAAAATTCAAGTTTTCTTTTCTTTACTTTACTCATTTTGTAGAATTCTTCCATGGTGACGATTGACAGCTGTTGAGGATGCTCCCTCATTTCAATATCCGCAGGAAACCAT
>NW_018246326.1:24702-48804 GCF_001263595.1 Phalaenopsis equestris
CCATGAAGGTGTTGTTACTATATCTAGTGGAATATATGATTCCCCCTTAAAGTGATCGATGATCTAAAATTCATCATTGGTGGACGTGTACTCCTCCAGAGTACTGAAATGCTCTAGGTGGAGGAAATTGCAGGAAATTGCTGTTTGGGCATTCCATAAATGCCCTTGTAGCTGGTATCTGCATGGGAATCTCGGCGCTGCATGTCGGGTAACTCGCATAATGATCATCTGAAAATTTTGGTAGCAACGACTCTGTAGTGAATTCGAACTCATCCTCTATGGCACGCAAGCTGGAGGAAGTCTCTCTCATGCATGAATTGTACATTTTCCCCTCAGGAATCGAGGTAAGCAAGTTTTCTGCCTCCTTCTAGAGTTTTTTTTCTTTGTGCAGAAAAGCTCTATGCTTTTGACGATTGGAATTTCTTCGTTAAGTCCTTCATAACAGTTCATCTGGTATTCTCTCATCATTAAAATTGACTAAACCTCTAGTCGGTGTAGTTATCATAGATGGCATGCGACTAGTCCCTTCCATCGGATCATGCTGCACTATCATTTTCTTCTCCTTTAGTGAGGGAGCCTCCTTGGTGTTGATTTTTATCAGTGACAGTAGTCCTTGTTTTTCCCGACTACTAACCACATCTATTAGGGGACCCTCATAGTCCATGTCGACTTGACTGAAGTCCATGTTGAAGTCTATGATGCCACCCTATGGTGCCCTTTCCTTGTTAAGTGCGAGATTCCAGCCATATTAAGAGAAAAAACCAGCCTCTGACCTGACATTTTTTCTATAGATGATAGAAAACCATGAGCGTGCTGAAATATAGTAGGAACAAGAACAAAACAAAGTGTTATTAAATAAGATTTTATGTTATATTGGTGAAAAAATCATTTATTTATGTATATATATTTTTTAATTTAGTAAAATATCAAACTTAAATGTAGAAAGAAAATTGAAGTATGTCGCTTCAAAATTTTTTATTTTATTGAGGTTAATTTTATTATAAAATTTTTTTTGGATCCGTTCACATACTTTTGGCAAAATAAATAACCCTTGAGAAATCAAAATTTCAAAATTTCAATTTAAGCAATGTTAAGTTGCATAGTATGTCTTCAAGTATCGTCTGTTAATCGGCAACATACTGGCAAAACTGGTCACTTGCCTTGAAAATCCACCACCTGGTAGGCTCCTCCTGCGTAGACCTTTTCTACGATAAATGGTCCCTCCCAAGTTGGCTCATATTTTCCACCTATCTTGCAGCGTGCAAGAGTAGGCTTATTGAGAACAAGTACGAGATCACCAACTTTGAATGTCCTTGGGCAGACCAATTTGTCATGAGCTTGTACCATCCTCATCTGGTAAAGCCTTAGATGTTTTTGTGCTTCTAGTTGTTTTCTGTCAAGACTTTCTAATTCTTCAAGTCTGAATTTTGCGCTTTCTTTTATTGTAAGTTTATTGGCGACAGTGACTTTGAGAGACGGCGTCTAGACTTCTAGCAGTAGCACGCCCTCGGATCGGTATATGAGCATGTAAAGTGTACATTGAGTGGGAGTCCTGAATGTTGTCCAGTAGGCTGACAAGGCTTCTAATTGCCAATCACTTTTATTTTGGTCTAGTATCTTCTTCAAAATCTGTGCCAGTGTCTTGTTGAAGGCCTCAGCCAGACCATTTGCATAATCCATTTGATCTGGGATAGTAGATCATAGAGTATTTAAAGTTTATCCCGTGATGTCTAACAAACTTGTTGATTTTTATTCTCTTGAAGTTGTCCCATTGTCGGAAATTATTCTGCGTGGAACTCCAAAATGCTAGATGACTTTGCTTCTGAAAAATTGAAGGACGTGCTATGTTGTGACCTCTTGTAATGGAACTGCCTCTGCCCATTTAGAGAAGTAATCTGTAGCGACAAGAATAAATCCGCAGACCTACTATATCTGTGCCCCAACACTCAAATGGCCACGACGCTATTGTAGAAAGCAACACTTGACTGTAGCACATTCGAAGGTTGGTGCAAAACCACCCCATGCTTGGAACTGGTAACATCTTCTGGTTGTAGCCATGCAGTCGGGCATCATTGCCGACCAATAATATTTGAGTCTCTTGATCTTCATTTTCATCTTTTGCCCTGACTGGTGAGCACCACACAATCCAACATGTACTTCTTCGACAATATTTTTTGCTTGGTATAAAGTCTCAACGGTTTTCCCTAGATAGGGGATGCGAAAACAAGAAATGTCATTAAATATAGCTTAATGTCCTTAAAGGTCCGGAGGCATTTCTCTTCTCAAACAAATTTGATGTCCTTTTTAATTAAGGCTGAGAAGGGTTGACACCTATCTGAGAGATTAGAAATAAAGCGTCTTAGATATGCCAACTTCCTTTGGAAGGAATGTAGTTGTTTCAAGGTTTTGGGATGAGGCATTTTCAAGATAGCTTTAATCTTATCCGGGTCAATCTAAATCCCCCGATGATGAACAACAAATCCTATAAATTTTTCAGAGGTAATGTCAAAGACACACTTTAAGGAATTCATTATAAGGTCATATCGTCGTACCTGTTTGAGCACGGTCCTCAAATCGTACAAATGGTCTATTCTTTGTTTACTTTTGATGACCAAATCATCCATGTATCATTCCACTTGGTTGTGAATGACATTATAAAAAGTCTTTGTCATAGCTCGTTGGCATGTCGCTCTAGCGTTCTTCAACCCAAACGACATCACTGTGTAGCAAAAAATTCTAATCGGCGTTCTGAATGCTGTAAGTGTCGCGTCCTCAGGAGACATCTTGATTTGATTGTACCCTGACAATCCGTCCATGAAGGAGAAAATTTCATGTGTCAAAGCGATATCCAACACCATTTCTGGTAATGGCAACAAAAATTCATCCTTTGGACACGCTTTGTTCAAACCCCTGAAGTCGACACATACACAAATTTGTCCATTTTTCTTCTTAACAGGTACAATGTTAGCTAACCATGCAGGGTATTGCTCTTCTCTAACATTGTTAGCATCTATTAATTTCTTTACCTCGGCAATGACTTGCTGCTCTATTTTGAAGCACATTTTTCTTAGAGCTTATTTTACTGGGGTCATATCTTTGTCCACCCAGAGCTTATGAATTGCCACTTCTGCTGATAGTCTTGGCATTTCAACATAACATACTAAGTAGTCTTTGAATTATGTTAAAAGTTTGATCAATTTTAAAGATTCTTCATCATTGAGTACAGAAATTATCAACGTAGGTTGGGGCTGCTCCTCTGTCCCGAGGTTAATTTTCTTTAATTCATCAACATTTGATTTGATTTCTTTCTCAAATTCTAGTGGAGCATCTTCTTTTAGTTGATTTAGTGGAGTATTTTCTATTAGCTGATCAGTAGAGTCATCCTCCACATCGAGGCAATCCTCTTCCATGCTGTACCAAATCTGTGACCCTCTTTCGAGTTAGGAGTTTGACTTTTAATATTCCATAATTTTTCAAAAAGTTGTAACTTATCTTTTGGCATTTGTTTTGGCAAATGTCCCTGTTGAATTAACTTCTGTACACAAGGCGAAAAGTAACCAAAAGAAAATTCCATTAATTCATTAGAATCCTCATCCAAATTTATAATACTTTCAAGATTAGGAGAAGTAGAAGCATGATAATACTTGATCGGCTTCAAACAAATTCTAAGGACTTCCTTGACCTCTAAACTCTCGACTTTTTAAGGAAGAATCGGAGTAAGGGTCATGACATTCACATAGTGGTTTATTCGATCATACATTGTCTCATATTTGCTTTTCTCTGTATCTTGTAAGGATATCTCGTACTGAGGTTTCTTCTGTTTTATCATCATTATTTCATCTTCAAAACTTTCTTCATCATCAATGTTGATGGTCGGCCTAGTCCGTTCAACAATTCATTTGGTTCTTCCTCGTCCATGTCCCCGACCTCGACCTCGGGTGCGCGAACTAAGAGGACCCACCAACTTGTCCCAAAAAAGTGGTGGAAGATTGCTAAAGCGAAGTTGAATGACCTCCTTTTTGTGCTTCTTCTGAACCTTCACTCTTATTTGTAACAATTTCATGAGATAAGAAAATTTTCTTTGGAGGCACGTAGTAGGCGGCATCTTCATGAATGCCAACTTCATGGATTGAAAGCGGCTGTAAATCTCCCTTAATGCACTATTCTTGTCCTTCCTTATAGTACTTACTGTATTGGTGTAGAAACGACGAAACCATGTTGTGTTCTTGAATACATGGTTGACCCGATAAAGCATTGAGAAAGGTCTATTCGTCAATGATATGAAAATTAGCGGTCGTTACTAATTCTCCAACTTTCATAAGTAATATTATTGATCTAAGGGCTCTCTCTCCCTTTTGATTGAATCCTATTAGCATCATTTATCGTTCGTAAGCTCCTGAGATTCAATTTCCAAATAGGCCAATGTTTGTAGACTCATCAAGTTGAGGGATGCTCTAGGATCTACCAAAACTCTGGACAACACCAATCTGCCAATGTTAACGGAGATATAGAGTGGACGATTATGGTCAGCGGTACCAAGTAGCAGGTCTTCATCTGTGAAGGTTACCTAATATTGTTCTTTCGATGAGCAAACTTCATCTGAGAATGTGCTGGCTAATTGGGCAAAACAAATTTCTGGGTCAAGCAAAGCTATAAACAGAGACTCTCTCATCTCCTTTGACGAGATTAGAGCATCAAAGAAGCTTAGTTTGGCCAGCAACTTCCTAAGATGAGCTAGCAAGTTGCAATCCACTTTGTATTATCCTCCAATTTTCTCTTGATTATGTTTTTCTCCCACTAGCGGAGGTGGAGGTAGCTCTTCTTGCATTACTATTTTCTTTTCTTTATCTGTAAGAGCTGTTCTCGGGGGTAACACTCTCCCACTCTTTAATTTCACTTCTATAATTTCTTCTTCCTGAGATATTTTTATCATATCTTCTGGTGTTTCTTATATGTCGGAAAGATCTAGGTTGAGGGCAAGCAGTGCACCGTGGTGCACGAGGATTGATTCCTCTCTCCTGGCGCTGTCATAATTGGTATTGTCGATGTCTCCTTTGGTCCTATTAGTTAGTTCATCAGACTCAAGTAAGAATTGAAGATCAATTCGGAAATTGAGATCAAAGTTATATTTGTCATAATCAATTACGTTATCACCAGAAATAGTTAAAACTTAGTCGGAATCATAATCATTATATTCAAAAGACCCTAGACAGGCAAAAAGATAATCATACAAGGTCAGGGGTTTGAGGATTTTCTTCCTCGAATCTGAGACAACTAATCTAACAGAGGCAGCCACTATCCAACCCCACGTACTATCAGACCTCATGGTGATCTTCTTCTTCTTCTTCTTCTTCTTCTTTGATAATGACAGATCTTCTGGTGAAATCTCCATCTCAGGCTTGGCAGGCTGAAGACTTTAAATGGAAGCTTGCCTTGAAGTGGATCAGATCTGGTTCAGCACCCTCTTGAGTTTATTCCAAGTCGTACTCCATCCATCTTTTCCTGTATATGGGTCAATCAGAGAGATTGGCTCAACCAAAATCATATTTATGGAACCTTTTTCAGGTTCTTTTAAATATTCTTTCGGGATTGTTATACTTCTTTCTTTAAGATTCCTCTCGAGCTAATTTTTAAAGATGAAACATTCCTCTATAGTGTGTTCAAGCAATCTGTGATACAAGTAATAATTTGGTTGATCTTTCTTGTCGAACTCTTCAGGTTTCTTTAGATCTGATAATCTGAACTCTGGCTTCTTCATCAAACTTCTGAACATCTTGGGTATGGCTTCATCTTGGGTACGGCTTCGTCTTTGAAAAAGTACACCACTTTCCTACGTTTCATAATGGACATTTTCTTATTCTCTAATCAGTATGATCCTCCTTGAGGCAGTTGCTGGCTAGACTGGCCATATTGTCATGTGTGCTGTTGAGCACGTTGCGATGAAGACAGACAACAATTTTTTGCAAGTACCTTCATTGGTTGTTTTCCTTTATCGACCGTTGCCACTTTTCTAAACTTCTTTTCAAATACTATGGTCGTCTTGGACTTCTCAGATTTCTCATGAGAATCCATATATTTGACTTCTTCTTGAAGATTGTTGGCTTTGCTGACTAGCTTCTCAAAATATTTAATGGAGAGTCCCTTAAGCATAAAAGCCACTGGCCCATGGATGCTCTTAAGTAAAATCTCAATCGCATGTTCTTGTAGCTGAGGTTCACATTTCATGCTAAGGTTTATTCACCTGAAAATGTAGTCCACTAAAGTACTGTTGGGCCTTTGTTTCTCTACTATGAGAACTCCAATAGACACTTGATGTTACGCTCAGGCAAATCTCTTCATGAAAAATTGTTCTAACTCAAAGAATGTCTTAACTGATCCATTGGGTAATTCAACATACCAATGAAAAGCGATCCCTGACAGGCTGTTGACAGAGTGTCAGAAGTGCAAAGATTTGTTACCTTTAGTATTACCACAAATAGCTCGAAAATGTGTTATATACTGTCTGGGATTTCCAATCCCATGAAATAACTTAAAGTTTTGTGACATCAAATATCCCTAAGTGTCATACCTTAGGGTAGGTTACGGCCTCAAACTCCTCCAGGTAAGGTCTGCCCTTCAAAATCAATGCACCATACTTAGATTGGGCTAAGGCCTCCCGAACATGCTCAGCCATTTTCTTAAATTCCTTTTTTGGTATGACACTTGATGGAGAATTCTTCTTTTTTTGCTCATATCTATTTACTGAGGCAACTTCTCTCCTTTCATCTGCGATTTGTATAATCTCCGGTTGATTGACTTCTAGAGAGGCTAACTATGGTACTTGAGACGGTCCTTGAACTGTAGCAATGGCGGTCATGACAGCAACCATCTCTTCCAATCTTTTCTCATTTGGTTGATTTGTTCATCCCTTAAGAAAACAACCCTATGTAGCTCTTCTGTGGCGTTCTCTTTGACGAGAGGTTGAGCATCGCGTAGATTCAGCGGCTCTAGTCTCGATGACATGGATATCCATGAAATCTTCCTTGAGGTAATCATTAAAGTAAAAATCTTCATCAAAAAATCTTCATCATCATCAATGGAAACTTCAACTTCTCGGGATAACTCGAAAATCTCCACCCTGAGCTTTTTGACCTTCTCTTCAATTATTAATTCTTGTAGCATATTGAGATCTGGAGCACTTGACTGGATATCCTCCATTTGTTTCTTTATCCCACTAGCAATTGTTGTGACAATGTCAGATACTTCGGATCCTAGCTTCATTCCATGATCCCGCCCTGCGAACATGCTGGACCGTATCAGTATGGTAACCTTGGGTATCCATACCCTTTTCTTTAATGGTGATGTCTTGAGATGGAGTGTCTTGGTAGGAACATCGGTATGTCAAAGTGAAGTATGCTCCCCATGGTGTGGACTAGTTACAGTACTAAGTAACCTCTTCATCTTATTCATTGGAATTTTAAGAATATCCTTATGACCGATAGTTGGTAGAATTCTTGGACCTAGATGACACCTGATTGATCAACGTCCTACAGGTCTAGTGGCAGTAGAATCAGTGGAAAAAATGGTGGTATAAACTCTGTTCCCCAAGTGAAACAGATGAGAATGCGAGCAGGCAAGGCTTCAGTTGATTTATAGGGTCGTCTGATAGATCTGACGTCCTATAAAATTTCTTTCTTCATGCGATGGAATATTGCATGTCCCACTCGTTTGAGTAACTCTCCAATTGAGTAATCTTCTTTGACAGCTAGTCTCTGGAAAACTAAAATGACTCGGATGATTGGAGCAGGCTTCTTCTTCTCCCCACCATTTCCATGAGGTGCCAGTAAAGTGGTGGTGACCTTTTGGATACTCTCATACCCATTAGTATCCATTAAATGTTGGAATCTACTTCCTCGCAGAAGTGGATAGGGCTCCCCCTATTGTGGAAATTCATCAACATGTACCTCCTTAGAAATCTGGGCTTTAGTAGTCATCTGAACCTTCCTGTTACGGTTTCTTCTTTGGGTTTGGGTTAACGGTGCGGTCCTCAAACTTGACCCAATTTCAAACACTGACGGCTGGACAACCAATCCTTCAGTCGGGTCTTCAATGATCATAACTTCTTTTCCCTTAGCAGAAGCGAGAACGGTAGGGTTGGGAGGGGGCGGTGGGTCTTGACCTTCTTGTAAGAAGGGAAATTCTGAGGGTGGTTCAGGCTAAACTCAGTAGATGGTTCTTGAACCTTTGGAGCAGCGACTTTCATTATGAAGAACAGGGCTTTCTCGAGCACTGCGACTCGTTGACAGGTTGCAGAAAAAAGTGAGCGTTAGGAATGCCATTGCAGCAACTTCAAAAAAAGAAAGCTTCAGGGTTAGTTATTTGGCCAATACCTTGTAACCTTAGTGTGAGCACTAAAAATTAACAGAGGTCGATCTGTGGACCAAGTAAGTCCTTATTTAATTTTTAGAGATTTTACAATTTAGTAAAAACATATTGAAAGTAGAAAGATTTAATTAATATAAGGAAAATTTAAGAGCATGCACAGCACAATAAAATCCAATTTAATTTGCAAAATAGCAAATCAAACTCGAAAGGGAAAAAAATGCAGTTCAGGACTCAGTGTGGGACCAACATAACAACTCACAATGCCCAGGTGGAACTAGTTCACCAACACACCTATTGGGGTTCCAACCCCACACGAAGGTTAAAATGTCCTTAATGGCCTCCTACACCTCTCTGTTCAAAGGTGGTCAAACAGACGACCCTGAAGTTAAAAAAAGTTGACAGTACTCACCCAAGAAAGTACTCACCCAAGAGAGAAATGGGTAAAGCATGCCAATGGATGAAAGGTAATATGGTCCAAGATGGACATGGACACATTACCGATATATGAAGATAATATTTCCTTATCAATATGGAGAGAAATGATAGTCCCCAGCAAGTTTCTCGAAGCTGTCAGCACAATTCTTTGTTGGAGGAGTTGCCCGTTGGAAGCCATCGGTCGCCGAAATTAAAATTTCGTCGCCTGCTTCAGAGAGGCATTTTTAATTTACATATATATATAAATATATATATATATATATATATATTTATTTATTTATATTAGAAAATATAAAATCAAGCTGACCTCGTATTTTACATAGTTTAAATGAATGAGCACTATCTCTTAAACCCTGTATCTATCCCGATGGATAAACACAATACTTGAGGATGAGGCTCGATCAAATAAACTACGAAATATATGACATCTATTTGGTCTACGAAACCATTTTATATGCTGATAAGTTCCCCTATTTAATATGAAGAATTAAATAAGGTTTATATTAAGCTGGGTTCAGAAAAGCTTCCTTTAAGGGCAAGCCCCTATAGTTAATTACATCTTAGATAACTGAGGTCACCTAAAAAAACTGTCAATAAAAATCAGGGAATATTATCTTCAAAGAGGTCAAAGGATAGGACTTTTCAATGAGACCAGACATAGAGGTGTGAAATTAGAATGGCTCAAATTTGAAATATTTATTGTAGAATTCAGAGGAGGATGAACTAGGGGTTATCATAGATCTAGAGAAGAACCTTGATGACTTCCCAGTCTATCCTATGGTTTGGCTTCAATTTAGAGGAGAGATTATTTAGATGTTTCATCATGAAAATTTTATTAATTAGGACTTACATTTGGGTGAAACGATCTCACAAATAGCTTGGAAGATGTGAGGATTTAGGTCGTGACATACGAAAACCTTAAAATCCAAAGAAGAGTTAGGGCTTATATTGTATAGCAGAGCTACACAAAGGCCTCAAGATGAGCTGAGGATTTATGTTGCATAAGTAGGAAACCTTGAAATCCTATGGCTTGTTGTTTAATTATAAGAAAAGATGTATTATTGTAGATCCTCTTGCTATTGGAGATGGTTGTGCTGCCCACAATGCTAATTCCAAGCTCCTTGTCGTAACAAATTTAAATTTTCAAATGTGTTTGGTTATGATGTCAAATTAGATGTCCCTAAGTTTATGATATTTATATATTATGAGGCATATTAAATTTGATTAGAGAGACACCGGTTAGGATCCTACGGTTCCCTCATTTTGGTATAATTATTTTCTATTGGATTCACTTAGTCTAAATAAATTTACTAAACTCAACTTAATGAGTTTCATACTTTCATTTAGACCGTGGGAAGCCTCATTTGCAGTCGTAGGTTACCTCCTCTGATGGATTCCCGATCATCTGATAGAGACGTTTTGATTTAGTTGTAGTTGTTATTTTGTGATGTTCGTGATTAAATTTTGAGTTATTTTATATTTTGAATATTGTGGCGGTGAATTTTATTTTGGTTGATTTTAGTTTTGGTTTTGGTTTTAAGACTATCCTAGCAGTTTTGGTTTTCATGTAGGGTATCATTGTTGCTTAACATACAAGTTTTATAATCATAAAAATACAGTGTGGAAAGTACAAGAAAAGACGATATTATAAACTATAAAAGCGTAACTAGCGAGTCTTCTCATTCCACCACCTGAAAGGTCAATACTTGTAAGGCTTGTATTTAAATTTGCAAGAAATTTAAATTGCACGAGTAGATGAAGGTTTAGCTACAAAACCCCAAGTTATGACTTTATTAAATCTTAGAAGATCCTAGTAGATGATTTTAGAATTAAACATGGCAAGTCCAATTTGCTCTTCAGAATGTCGAACAAGTTTCAAAGTGCTCCTAGATTACTTTGAAGATCTCTTGAAATATTCTGAGTCCATTTTGGACTTCTCATTTTGTTCCATTAATCATCTGAGGTTGAAGTGTGACTACGCCGTTGCTTAGTGAAACCTGATAATTTATTTATCTCGAGGATAGGGTACTCGATCAATCAATTGATGTTTTATTTAAAAGTTATGTGAGTGGGTGCCTCTAAAGCAAGTTTAGGTCATTTAAAGGTTGTGGTGCCCACAATTAAGTTCAGATTTATAGTGTTTAAAAATTTTAATCACCAATCATGTTATCTTCTAAATCCAATAAATTGAGTTTATACGTCGAGTTAAGGTCACCACTAAACCTTTAACAATCATGATAATTGAAAAGCTGATTATCAAAATTTTGATTTCAGTGATATATATTCTTATAAAATGGTCCAACCATCCTCAACTTTGGGCATAATGCAAGTAAATTATCATCTTTCTAAGTCAATCACATAAGAATCATTTGATCTTTATTGGCTCCCAAGTCATGAGGTTAGGAGGATTATGATTTTGTTGATGTTGTGCAAGGGTGGTGAATGAGTATCTACCTTTTAACCCCATTGTATTTCAATCATCCAAACATGTTTATTAAAATCAAAATTACCAAGTTTTCCTAGGTTAATCCTAAATTTTTATTAAGACACCAAAGTCTAAAATGACTATTTTGCCCTTGGGGCACTTCACCTCATAACTCATTAACCATAACCCAAATGACTGGAGGGTTTAAAGTGTCATATCCATGAGGTAATTACAATATTAGAGAAGAATATGTGGGCTTCTTAAAATTTAGTTTAATTTAATTATTTATTTAAAATCAAAAAATAGGATTTTCAAAAAATGATTTTTTTAACTTTCCAAAATAAAGTTTTTTATTTATGAGAAAAATTATTAGAGGTTTCCTTAGGTCAGAGAAACACTTAGACAAAATTTAATAATGAGAAAATGATTAAAGGTTTTCTTAGGTCAGAGAAATATGTAAGCAAAATTTCATGATTTTTTAATGTAAATTAATATAATTATTTTAATGGGAGAATAAGGGAAATTCATTTTTAACCTTCTAAAAATTTATTTATAACTAAGGAAAATTGGAAAAAATATTTTAATGAGTCACAAGTGATCAAAGAACAATTATATACATTTTGAAATATTTTGATATTTTTGGGATTTGTAATTATTTATTATTATTTTAATTCCAAAATGAATCTAAAAAATCAAGCACTTTACCAAAAGTAAATTTTATTTTTCCTAAGTGCCCTTGATCACAAGGAACTCAGAAAACCACCTTTCAAAATTTTCCCAAGTGCATTTAATTTATTATAATTATTTTAATACAAAAATAGAAGGTCTCTTAGAAAATCAACTATAGTGCTTGGACTTAGCCAATTAATTTTTAAATTTCTACAGTGGATAAACATAATTTTTATGAACAATGTGGGATTGATTTTATCAATTTTTTATAAGTATTTAATTTACATGAACTAATTCAAGATATTTACATTTAATTAAATATAGAAATTAACAAGATAATTTAAAACATCATGATATTTTTCCTAGACTTCTCCGACCATAGGAAACTTATAAAAATTATTCTCATAAATTTCCAAGTGATATTTTGATTTATATAATTAAGATAAGCCAAAAATGGTCACCCTAACTTGAAAGTTAGGCCTAGAAGCATATAGATGCTCTCTGACCTTCGAAAAATTAGAGGACGTTCCCTCTGTGATGAGGAATGAACCCTAAAAATTTCAAGTCATGGTGAGCCTTCTTTAGTCATGAAGAATTAAAATACCACAAAGGGGGTATTTAATTAATTACAAATCATATATTTGACGAATAATTTTTATTTTTAGTCCACATTATTCTCCTCTATTCACTGAGCAAGAGTGTATTTTTCTTTTATTTTTATGATTTTTCTAGAGAAAGATATGGATTTTTGATGTTTAGGCATTTAAAATAATTCAAAAATCCTTATTTTTTTACCTATCCACGCGGCACTGACTGGATCCTACGATGGCTACGAACTCACACGTGGTGCTCCACTATTCGAGACAGCCATCCAACTCAGCTGCCACATGACCAGCGGTTCACGTACCAAGAGTCTGTCTGGCTTGATCTCATCCGTCCATTGGATACATGCACGATCAGACTGCTCTCCGTTATCATCCCCAAGTGACCCAACCTGTAAGTTGTTCACACTAAAACCATAAGATCTCGAGCTAGACTCAACCAAATCACGTGGGTTTTGTTTCTAAACCTTCGTCTACTCTAGACAAATTTATCCATACGATATATACGGTATGGAAATATAGTGCATACGTATAATGAATCAAAATACGCTCAGATTAGGGTTGAGGTTCACATCCTTTGTCTAAGAGGGGAGGCCTCAATCAGATGGTTGTGGTAGCTTTGATTGGGTTCAACGAACCTCCAGATAAAGTCCCAAGTCGTGGTAAAATGTCTAGGAATGAATTTAATCAAGGTGGATTTCAGGTGTTGGTCTAGAGCTATGCTAAAGGCTATTTCAGAGGGGGATTTTATGGGGAATCAACTTCTTTAACTCTGGGGATAGTGTGTGCATAACTAATTGAATTTTGGTGTACTATCATGGAGTGGAAGGATCTGTCCTAATTTTAGAGCAAATTTCAGTAGGGAAATTGGCTCTAACGGGTGGCTATCAGTGTTTGAAAGCAAGGGGATTGTACTTGGGATGGTTTGCAGAAGCTCTGGTGAGAGTTTGGCAGAGTTTCATTAAGGTTGCAAGAACTCTCTTCCTTGGCCTTAGAGAAGTCCATTTAAAGCCATGACTTCCTGGTGGAGCTCAGGGCATGGAGTTGGGTGCTAAAGCTTGTTGAGGTGGAGGGAAGAAAGGCTCCAATGGTCAATGGAAGTGAGCCAAGTTAAGGAGGTTTAATTTTGGGTTTTGGCCATTTGGGGCTCCCTTGAGGTGGCAGTTTCCGGTGGCTAAGGTGGTGGTTGGCCAAAGTTTGGTCACTTCTTGGCTCTGAGAGGTCAGGGAGCTGCTAATGATGGTTAAC
This sequence comes from Phalaenopsis equestris, assembly GCF_001263595.1. Taxonomy (NCBI): domain Eukaryota; kingdom Viridiplantae; phylum Streptophyta; class Magnoliopsida; order Asparagales; family Orchidaceae; genus Phalaenopsis; species Phalaenopsis equestris. The sequence continues at coordinate 38,446 of NW_018246326.1, forward strand.
TCCTAAGGGTATGTAATGATGTAGAAGATATTTGAGTTTAGGCCAAATATGGAGTGAAATCCCTTAAATCAAGGGACCATTGGTCCATAGCTGACCTTGGCTGGTTTAGGTGGGTCTAGCCTAGTCCATAAGGTGTACTTGGTGGTTGTAGAGTCAACAATGTGGTGGCTTAAGCATGGCTAAGTCAATTTTGGTACATGGGTCCAATTTGGGTCAAAATGAATAAAAGTTGGGTTTGGGTTAGGCTAGCCATTACTTTGAGCCTAATTGATTGATTAACATTATGTAAATGATTGTCGTGAAGATTTTTGGTGAAAGATTGAAGTAATTTTAAGTTCAATTAGAAGCTAAATATGAAGGATTTTGGGTCTAGGTTGGGCTAATGTTTGGCTAAGTACAAATTGATGGTTTAAAATGGCCCATAAGAATATCATAAAGAGTTTCCAATATAAATTGGTTGTGAATTTTGAGGTTATTTCATTCAATTTAGTGGAATTTGGAGACATAGCCAATATGGGGCAAATTTGGGGATTTTGAACTTGGGTTAAAATTAAATGAAATTGAGGCTTTACCAATGCCAATTCAAAGTTCAATTTAGTGTGTAGGAGTTTCACGATGAGTTTAGGATTCAAATTGGGGCAAATTGAGTAAGTCATGGGGTTCAATTTGGCGGGGCTAGGTCACAAAATTGGGGGTTTTCATTTGGATGAAAATTGAGCTCAAAGCATGGGTCAGTTAGGCTTGGATTTGGTTTGAATTGATCATATTAAAGATGAATTTAAGTTTAAAATTGAAATTAGTGGGGAATTGGGGCCAATATGATGGACATTTGAGGTGAATTTGGGAAAATTGGGCCTTTAAAGACAATTTGGGGGTTTTGGTCAAAATGGTCAAATTGGCCAAATTGGGTTCAATTGAACGGTCCAAATTAGTTTTTGGAGATATTTGAAGTGATTTTAGAGATTTTGGGAAAGTTTGGGGTGCCAAGGATATTTTTTGTAATTTTGGCAAATTTAAGGGTATTTTGGTAATTTTGGAATTTTTTGGTGGATTTGGCAATTTGCTTATTTTGAATTGGTTTGAAATGATTTTTAAATAAGTTTGGGTATTTTGGGTGAATTTGAGGATTTTGACCAAATTTAGGGTTTCAAGGGCATTTAAGTAGTTTGGATGGATTTAGAGACAAAAGGCCAAGTTGGACATTTTTGGTAGAATTGGGATGCAACCACCATGTATGAGCTATGGACCAATGAAATCCCTATTTAGGTCCTCTATATACTGATTTTAGCTAAACCCTAGCTTAGGGCTAGTGGGTCTAGAGGACCATCTACATGAGTATCCCAAAAGATCAAGGGATCAAAGTCAACAAAAAAAAAAAAAAAAAAAAGTTTTATGATTGTGAGTGATTGTGCAACTAGTGTCAAAGTTTAGTAAAAGCTGAAGCAACTAGCTCCAGAACAACACCCAAAGGCAACCCTAAAGTCAAGCAGTCCTATAGGGACTCTCCTTGAGATCCCCTATACTGACCCCACCTACTAAGTGCTAGAGGTTAGGATCAATATGTGGAACTTCAAGTTAACCAAGGATGAGTTTAGAGCTTCTAATGGTGAGGTTTCCTTTCTAGTTTTATAGGAATAGTCAATAGGAAAGTCTTATGGCTAGACCCCAGGACACTAAAGAGGGCAAACTAAACCTCAATAAAAAATGAGGTCGACAGCTCTTAAATCACATAAAGCTTTTCCAAAAATTTTTTTGCCAATAACACAAGGAATTTTAAAACTACCAGGATGTTTAAGTTTTTCAAGAAGTTTTTTTTGAATTATAGCGCTACACTCTTCATCGAGAGCAACTGTCTCATTTTCCACATACTTTATTTTCTTATTAAGTATATCCTTCATGAGCTTCTCATAGCTTAGCATTTGTTCCAAAGTTACAACAAATGGAATGTTTATCGTTAATTTCCTCAATATTTCTAAAAATTTTGAAATTAGTTATATCTATTTTTCTGCTTCAATCTCTTACGAAATAGAGGTGGTGGTCTTTTCACAGTGATTTTCATTGGTTTAATAGGACATTCTGACACAAAGTGAAAATCTTCACCATATTTTTCATTTTCCACCTCATCTTTTTCAACTTCAACTTCCACTTCTTTTTGGACTTTGTTTTCTAATTCTTTTCCACTTCTTAGTTGAATAGCCTTAATTTTCTCTCTGTTTCATTCTTTAGGATTAACTTCAACATTACTAGGCAACGTTCCCGGAGATCTATTGCTAAGTGTGGTAGCAATACATCTTAATTAGTTTTCCATGTTTCTAATTCCAGCTCCTTGCTTTGTGATTCACTCCCTCATTGCAAAAACAATTCTTCCAGTGGCAGCTTTTTCTCCTTACTCTACAAAATATTAAAACATGGAGGTTAATAAGGTTTATAAGTTGGATTTCCTTGATTATTGGAGTTTACGAATGGGTTGGAAGTGTTGTTTCCCCATTACGGATTTGCAACATTAGAATTATTGTTATTCCAACTAAAATTTAGATGATTCTTCCAACTGAGATTATATTAATTGACATAAGGATTATTAAAATGATTATTTATTACATTTAAGGTCTCATAACAAGATTGAGATTCCATCATTTATCCTAATGAATTTTCCTCAAGCATAGGTGATGTTTGAGAACAATTCATTCTATATTGATCTATCTTCTTCGATATAATAGATGTTTATGTAGCTAACATAGATATTACATCAGAATTATTAGTACTGGCTACTCTTTTTGGATTTACCCTTTCAAAAGGTCATTAAAAATTATTAGTTGCCATCTCTTCAATTAAATAATATGCTTCATTGAATGGTTTTGACATTAATGATCCACCAGCAGCAGTGTCAATTATTGATCTGAAAGATCCACGAGCAGCAACATCAATTATGACAGTTTCTAAAGAATTTTTTAAATCTTTCTCGGGCATGATAAATTGATTCCTCTCCAAACTGACAAAAAATGTAATATCATTTCTATGCTTACTAGGTTTTGAAGGTGAAATATTTAGATAATTTTTTTTTTTTATAAATCACCCTAAGTTCTGATAGATCCAGGTGCTAATGAGGTCAGCCACAACTTAGCTTTATCCCTTCTAAGTCTGACGACATCATTCGATACTCCAACAAATTTAAATGTAGTACACAATTCTAGAAAACTAACAAGGTATAAATTAGAATCTTTAGTTGGTGTTCGCCCAAATTGATTTTTTTGGACCATCTAGATAATTATAGGCTTAAGCTCAAATGAATTGACAGCTATAGCAGGGCTTTGTATACTAAAATGAATCTCATAAGTTGTAGGATTAACATGATCTATTAAAGGTCTTTGATGATGTTCATTTTCATTTCCAGCATTACTCAAATTTCAAGCTATTTTGCTAATGTGGTCTATCTCTTTTTGTTGTTTTCAAATTTTTCTAATTGTTCTTTCTAACTTAGAATCATAAGGTAATCAATTTTCAGATCTTACACTACACATAAACTAACATAAGTAATTTAAAATAAGCAAACACTCTTAAATAAGAAAATGTTCAAATTAAACTACAAACACTCATTTTTTTAGTTTTCAAAATAAGAATACACTAAATTATAAAATAACTTACCACTACTTTACGTTACTTCCCCGGCAAAGATGCCAAAAACTTGAAGTGGGTGGATTTAGCAAATATGAAAATTAATCTCATACAAATATTTTCCCAAAAATTTAATTTTTCCAAATACTTAATTTTGCAAATATTTTTTAATATTAAAAAATACACACGACAGATATAATAGCAAATATGCAAATTAATCACAACAAAAAAAATTCAGTTAAAATATTTTTATCTTTTAAAAGTCTTTAAACTTCCAAATCCTCTTTAAAAATAACCCAAGTAAATGTACTGCTAAAGTAGTAAAGGGCTCTAATCGATTCCTAGATATCGATCCTCCATGAAAGTTGGAAATGCCTTTGAATAAGCTTTGAAGATTATAATGTAAAATATAATTTTAAAAATACAAAAAGTAAAGTGTGAAGTTTGAATACTAAGTAACAAGTGAATGCTAATTAAAATACAGTTTAAAGACAAATTTAACTAAACTAAATGGTAAACCTTTAAAAGTAAATTTACAAAAATTAAAAATTTTTGTTGACAAAAAGTTCAAGTAGGAGAAAACATCCTTCCCTTTTACAATGAAAATATGGCTTGTGAAGAAATTGAAATTATTTGTAAAATATATTTAATTTTTTTTATGCCAAATAGGAGCAATCATATTCTTTACCCTCTTCCGATTGCATAATTCCGAGTGCATAAAAAACATTAATTAATCCAGAGTTTGGTCCCCAATTATGTGGCTAGGCTAGGAGGATACCAGCTGCCACTTTAGAGCTCCCACAAATCGCTTCCTTAAGGGCTAACAATTTCACATAAGTTTCCAATCAACTTGACCAAATTGGAGATTTTAATTTGTCACCTTAAAATCTCCAATTGTGCATCCAAAAAAGTATATTTTCCTATTTATTTGCACCCAACTCCTTGAATGAAATACTCTCCCTTGAAATGAAATGTGATTCTCCCCATGTTATAGAAATCATAGCCCTCTTGGAACATATGTTTCTCAACACATTTTAACATTTCAATTTGCCATATCAAAAATCAAATGAAGATTGGAGTTCAATTTGTCACAAACTATTGACATTTAAAACCATATAAAGTAAATTCAATTCTTCACAAAACCATATCTCAAAGTTGGGAAAAGGATAAAAAAGACTAATCAGAATTCATGAGAAGGATACGACAAAACACAGATTTCATATATAAAGACAAGTTTACAAAACAAAATAAATAAAAGACACAACTCATCTCATAATCTTTCCCGAGAAAACTCCTAGAAGTTCACTTCAAGCCTTTATCTCTGTACAAGCACTCTCAATTCTCTTAAAGTGTAATGAAGAAGAAATCTCTCACCTTCCCTCTCCTCTTACAATTCTTGGAAGAAAATCTCCAAGCATTTTACTTTCTTTATCTCTCTTTAACTCTCCTTCTTGCCTTCATGCCACACACACCTTCTCTTTTATCAAAGGTTGCCTCCCTCCAAAAAGTATTCAAAATTTCCTCCAATATTTTATTTAAAAGTCAACCCTTTTGATATCAAAAGACATGTCCATTGATCTAAGAGACATATCCATTTTGAAAAGAACCTTCCAAAGTGTCTAAATGCATTTAATTTCCTCCAAGGGGTGTTTATAACAAGTGTCCTTTTGAAAATTTGAGCAAAATTCATCTCAAACTTCCTTAATATGCAAAAATCGTCCCTAGTGCATTTGGCGTCGTCCCTAGCACATTTGGCGCTTCATGCGCCAACTCACTGTCAAATGGTGCATCTGGCGCATCATGCACTAATTTTCTAAAGACTGTGCAATTCAGGTTTTTGGTTCATCTGGTGCCAATCCGGTGCTTCTGACGCTAATCCGGTGCATCTAATGCCAATTTGGCACATCATGCGCAAAAATTCAAAACTTCACCATTTTGGCTCCAAATTTCATCCTTTTTTTCTACTTTTGCTCCAAATGCCTAAAATTGAGATACCTGCAATAAAACATGAAAATAACCTTCTTTAAAGTGTAATATCATAAAAATAAGCATAAAATATATACTTAAAATAACATAATATTTAGGTGTATGACTTTCTCATGAATTCTGAGTAGTCTTCTTTACTCTTCTCCCTACTTTGAGATATGGTTTTGTGAATAAATAATTTTATTTTATAAGGTTTTAAATGTCAAAAATTTGTGATGATTTGAACTCCAATCTTCCTTTAATTTTTTATCTGGTCAATTGAAATGTTAAAATGTGTAGAGAAACATATGTTCCAAAAAGGCTATGATTTCTACAAGATTGTGAGAATTAGATTTAATTCCATGAGAGCGGATGTCATCCATGGGATTGAGTGCAAATAAATAGAGAAATAAAATTTGTTGGATGTAGAATTGAAGATTTAAAGGTGACAAATTAAAATCTCTAATTTGGTCAAGTTAATTAGAAACTAATGCGAGATTGTTAGCCCTCAAACAAAAGAGTAGTGGGAGCTATAGAGTGGCAGTCGATATTCTCCCAGCCTAACCACGGAATTAGGGACCAAACTTTTGATTTGTCAATGTTCTTTATGCACTTGGAAGAGGTTAAAGAATATGATTGCTTTTAATTGACACAAAACACTTTTTATATATATTTTTAAATGATTTTACTTTCTTCATAATTCATATACTCATTATAAAGGGGAAGGATGTTTTCTTAAATTTGAACACTTCTTCACAAAAACTTTATTTAGTTTTTGTAAATTTACTTTTGAAAGTTTAGCATTTAGTTTGATTAGCTTAGTCTTTCAATTATGTTTTATTTAGCATTTACACATTTACCATAGATTCAAATTTCCTACTTCACTTTTGAAGTTTAAATTGTAGTTTACAATTTAGTCATAAGAATTTACTTATAAGCATTTTCAACTTTCCTTTGGGATCGATATCTAGGACTCTATTATAGCCCTTTATTACTCGAGCAATGTGTATACCTGCATTAATTTTAGGGGGTTTAATTGTTTAAAGATTTTTAAAATAAGATAAAACTATTTTCACTAAAGTTATTTTTTTTAGGATTAAATTTCATATTTACTATTTTATATGTTGCAAGTATTTTGCAATATTAAAAAATATTTGCAAAAATAAGACACTAAATTTGTCCAAATCATTAGTCTAGGAGAAGTATCTAATCGTGAAATCAAAAGAATTTTGGAAAAAAACTGTGAATCATAATAAAATTATATGGTATGCTAGATTAAATACTGCATTATGAGCTTACAGGACAACTTGTAAGACACCTATAGGAATGCCACATTATAGATTAATTTTTGGGAAAACTTGTCAATTACCAGTAGAATTGGAGCATAAAGTCTATTGGGCTATTAAGTGGTTCAATTTCAATTTAAAAGATGCTGATAAGAAAATATTATTACATTTGAATGAGTTTGAAGAAATTATAAATGAATCTTATGATAATGCTAGATTATATTAGGATAAAATGAAAGAATGGCATGATCAAAAGATAATAAAAAAGGAATTTGAGCCTGGATAGGATGTTTTATTATACAATTCAAGAATGCAATTAGTTCCTAGAAAACTGAATTCTAGGTGGATAAGACCATTCACAATTATAAAATTTATCCTACTGAAGCTATTAATATTAAAGATACCAAGATAGGAAATATATTTAAAGTGAACGAGCACATATGAAACCATATTTTGATGCTCAAAGGCCAATTTTTAAAGAGATTGTAATGTTGGGTCACCCAGAGTAAAGACTGGGAATGTCAGGCTCCACAACATTAAACCAAACACTGGAAACCCAAATTTATTGTTGTTTATTTTGGTTATATGCTTTTGTTTGGAGTGTTATATATATTTTGTGTACATAAAAACTTAAAATTGAGAAAATATTTAAAAACATATTTACTTACCAAATTTTTTGGAAAATTTGAGAATTAATTTAATTTAAAGAGAGGTGGTGCAAATTTTGTAACTGGCGCCTGAGGCGGCATTTTTTAGAGTCCTGGCACCTGAAGTGCGACGCCGACCAGAACGACTTAACACACTTCAAAAGGTGATTTTTGGTTGGTTTCCTTCTTAATAACTCCCAAAAGATTTTTCCTAAACCTATTTTATAGGGTAAAACGAAGGAAGAGAACATTTTTCAAATCCAATGGATTCCCACTCTAAAGAAACCGCTAGACATGGAATGTTCAACTAGAGGAAGTTTGCCAGTTTCAATGCGCAGAAGTTATACAATCGAGTTCTTGTGAAAAAGAGGCTAATAAAGGAAAAAGGATTTGTGAATCAAAGATTCAACACACTGAATACTCGAGTGGAGGAGATTATTACACAGAGACACTGGGAAGTGCTTTGTTATACCACTACCGCGATAATTGTTCCTATGGTGAAAGAGTTTTATGCAAATCTTCATGGAATCAACCAAGGAATTGTCTACATTTTAGGTAGGTGTGTACAATTCACTCCTTCAAGAGTAAATGATATACTTATGATTGAAAGAGTACCTATTTGCAACTATGTAAATTTTGCCCCTAAAATAGAAAATATGAGGGAACTCTATCGATTTTTTACGAATGAAGATGCAAATCGGATGACCTGAAAAATGGAAATGTATGTTTTTATTCATCATTGTTGAATCCTGCATCTGAGGCATGAAATTTCTTTATTCATCAAAATTACTTACTATAATGAAAATTAGTAAGCTGATGAAGGAAAGTACTATTTTGAATTAATGTATTCAAACTGGAAAACCTATTGAAGTTGGTGCAATAATTGTGAAATCAATTTTGGGTTTGATCATCAATGGATCTACTCTTTGACTGGGACATCCATCTACTATTTTCCTACTGTGCAGTCAATCACAAGTGCCTTATGAAATGTTGGGAAAAAGTGCTTTTTTCTTAGAAGGCTATGGACCAAGAACTTTATTGCAACTGCATAGGATCAGAGATGAAAATGATATGAATATAATAATGGTTCAATCATCCCATAATCCATCACCTATTTAGCCTTACTTCAGTTTGAATGCACTTTTGAAGAGGATCAAGTAGATAGAGAAAGATGTACATAACCTTATACATTCAAATGGGAATATTTCTGAAATGTTGGATCAACTAGATTAGAGGATGAAAGAACTTTTTGAAAATACTGGATGTATTAAAGATGGTTGGATTGAGGAAGATTCACGGATGAATTTCCTTATCAACCTTTCTACAACTTGTACGTGCACTACCACATCCAAGAGGTTGAGAGCGAAGAAGATGTTTGAATTTACTTTATGCACGGAATACATATTTAATATTTCTTAATTATGTTATGGTGTTATGTCGGATTGCATTTAATTTCAATATTGGACTTTATTTGTGTTTTTTCTTGAGTATTTTGATACATATTGAAGTGTTAGGATGTTTGGTTTGCTTTGGACACTGAATTAGATTTTCTTAGCTTGATAACTATTAGTTTGTAATAGTGTGAATTTTATATATAAAAGTGAGTTTTATGTTGTTTGTGAAAGTTTTGTGTTAGAAGATTGTTTAATTACGAGTATAAGAGTTTATTTGGGTTAATTAAAGGTTTACGTAATGCGGTACGGAACAAATTTCCACTGGAAAATGAAAAATGAAAAATTTTGGCGTTGGCGCCTGAGGCGCCAAATTTCGAAAAATGCCCAAATGAGTTAAAATTTGCAAAATCACCTAGTAAAACTCTATTTTTACAACTTATGTCGTCTCCTACCTCTAAACTGCAACTTAAAGCTTGACATTTCTTGGATTTAAGAGTATTTTAAGGTCTAAAACTTTTATATTTTATCTATTCTTGGTAAGAGCTTCACTTTAACTCAGAAATTTTTTATTTTCACCATGGATTTATCCTACATTATGGAAAATCTAAAATTTGGGAATTTGTTGAAGTTTTAAGAAAACCCATGGTGAAAGGCTTCTTGCCAAATAATGTTTTGTGGAGTTAGACTTTTTATTTTTTAATTTATTTGGATTTTATTTGTATTTTCATATAAATTCAAATGGCTCCACGAGTAAAAAGAAGAAAGCCTACGGGAGATTTTGACGTGAGAAGATTTATTAATTATAAGGCCCAACATAGTTACAACACCCAAATAGGCTCAAGAAAATTGATCCAGGAATAAGCATTTGCTAACCTTGGTGGCGAGAGAAAGTGATTGATCATCTCTAAAAATTGGAAGAGATTCTGCTACTTCACTGCAGTAGCAATTGTTCCAATGATCTGAGAGTTCTATGTCAACTTGTGATTTACTTCAGATGATCACATCTTCATGAGAGGTAAGCAAGATGAGTTTTCTAGAGAAAAGATCAATGCACTTTATGGATTGAGGAATGTAATCCATTGGGAATATGTTGCATTCGTGATGACTGATTCATTACTGGATGAAGTAATTGCCTTTTTGACTGATGGAAGGGGAGAATGGAAAACTACGAACAATAAAAAAATTAATTTCTCCACATCCATGATGACTTTTCAATCAATGGTATGACATTACTTCATTTTTGTAAAATTACTTCCAATGAATCATCTAAGTGAAGTAACAAAGGAAAGAGTTGTGCTAATTTTTTGCATTCAACAAATGAAGGCAGTAGATGTTGGTGCTCTTATAGTACATAATGCTCGAAGTATAGTCAGGAGTGATACAACTAGTGGTTTGGGATACCCCGCTGTGATTTTCATTTTATGTGAACAATCACCAAGGAATTGTCTACATTTT